>NW_026607158.1:445000-447500 GCF_029890125.1 Rhinichthys klamathensis goyatoka | reverse complement strand
TGTGGTGTGTGAGTGTGTTGTGTGAGTGTGTGAGTGAGTGTGTGGTGAGTGAGAGTGAGTGAGTGTGAGTGAGTGAGTGTGTGGTGAGTGAGTGAGTGTGTGTGTGAGTGTGAGGTGAGTGTGTGTGAGTGAGTGAGTGTGGTGGTGAGTGAGTGGTGTGAGTGAGTGAGTGAGTGTGAGTGAGTGAGTGTGTGAGTGAGTGGGTGTGTGAGTGAGTGAGTGTGTGTGAGTGAGTGTGTGTGAGTGAGTGTGAGTGAGTGAGTGTGGTGTGAGTGAGTGAGTGGTGGTGTGGTGAGTGGTGTGTGTGTGAGTGGTGAGTGAGTGAGTGAGTGTGTGAGTGAGTGAGTGAGTGTGGTGAGTGGTGAGTTATGGTGTGAGTGAGTGAGTGTGTGAGTGAGTGTGTGATGTGGTGAGTGAGTGAGTGTGAGTGAGTGTGAGTGAGTGAGTGAGTGTGTGAGTGAGTGTGAGTGGTGTGTGAGTGAGTGTGTGAGTGTGTGTGAGTGAGTGTGAGTGAGTGGAGTGAGTGAGTGGTGAGTGAGTGTGTGAGTGTGTGTGAGTGGTGTGTGTGAGTGTGTGTGTGTGTGTGAGTGAGTGTGTGAGTGAGTGAGTGGTGGGGAGTGAGTGTGAGTGAGTGAGTGGTGGTGTGTGAGTGAGTGTGTGAGTGAGTGTGTGAGTGAGTGGTGTGTGTGAGTGTGTGTGTGGTGAGTGAGTGAGTGAGTGAGTGAGTGTGTGTGGTGAGTGAGTGAGTGGTGGTGTGTGAGTGAGTGAGTGAGTGTGTGAGTGAGTGAGTGAGTGAGTGTGTGTGTGAGTGAGTGTGTGAGTGAGTGAGTGGTGAGTGAGTGAGTGTGTGAGTGAGTGGTGTGTGTGGTGAGTGAGTGAGTGAGTGAGTGAGTGAGTGAGTGGTGAGTGAGTGAGTGAGTGAGTGAGTGAGTGAGTGAGTGAGTGAGTGAGTGAGTGAGTGAGTGAGTGAGTGAGTGAGAGTGTGTTTAAACTTACATTTAGATTTCTGTAAACGAATACTCAAAGTCCAAAGGAAAACACCAAACAACGGATGCAGGGCAGAATTAGGCCAATACCCTCTCCTTCTAAACATCCAAAAAAGAGCCATCAAATTCTGGAAACACCTAAAAACAAGCGACCCCAACACATACCATTACAAAGCCCTAAAACACCAAGAGCTGAGCGTAGCGAGGAGTCCCCTGTGCCAGCGGGTGCTGAGACTGACTGGGCTCTCTCCTGCAGAGATCAGCTCGCCTCAGCACACACACACACTCACATACATTCGGCCCGCACAAATTATCACCACAGAACAAGACAAGTACATCACCCATTGGACAAACACCATTAAAAACCAACACAAACTGGAATGTTTTTCGGCACTAAATCGAGAGTACACTGTTGCGAACTACCTGAGCACATTGAGTGATGTGAGACTCAGGAGAACCCTGACGATGTACAGACTCAGCGAGCACAGCCTGGCCATAGAGACGGGAGTGTGTGTGTGTGTGTGTGTGTGTGAGAGAGAGACTCAGCGAGCACAGCCTGGCCATAGAGACGGGCCGGCGCAAACAGACCTGGCTCTCCCTTGAGGACAGACTCTGCCCGCACTGCACCCTGGGAGTGACGGAGACCGAGCTGCACTTCCTCACAGAATGCCCAATATATGAACATATCAGAGACCACTATTACCCCAAAATTAACCAAATATTTCCCCATTTTAACACCTGTAATCCAACCCAAAAACTCCGTTTCATTCTTGGCGAAGAAGCCAAATGCTCAAATATAGCTGCAAAATTTGTAGCATCCTGCCATATCCTGAGGGACGACCAGAGACCAGCAAACATCCAATAAACACACACTCACAGCCTAAGACCTACACAGTACACACACACACACACTCACAGCCTAAGACCTACACACATGTATATGTTCAATTCCAAGTTCATTGTTCGTTTGTTTTTTGCTTGTTTTTGTTTTGTACAGAGATGTTTTCTAAATCCTTTATATTTTATTTATTAATCTTTGTTTATTTTATTATTATGGTTTTATGCTATCAGTATTATTATTTTGTGTACTAAATGTTCTAAATCATTTTCTATGTTGTTTTGATGCTTTGGCAATACAAAATGTATTTTTTTGTCATGCCAATAAAGCTTTCTGAATTGAATTGAATTGAATTGCTTTCTGAATTGAATTGAATTGAATTGTGTGTGTGAGTGTGTGAGTGAGTGAGTGAGTGAGTGAGTGAGTGAGTGAGTGAGTGAGTGAGTGAGTGAGTGAGTGAGTGAGTGAGTGAGTGAGTGAGTGAGTGAGTGAGTGTGTGAGTGAGTGAGTGAGTGAGTGAGTGAGTGAGTGAGTGAGTGAGTGTGTGAGTGAGTGAGTGAGTGAGTGTGTGAGAGAGTGAGTGAGTGAGTGTGTGAGTGAGTGAGTGAGTGAGTGAGTGAGTGAGTGAGTGAGTGAGTGAGAGAGTGAGTGAGTGAGTGAGTGAGTGAGTGAGTGA
>NW_026607158.1:390000-440000 GCF_029890125.1 Rhinichthys klamathensis goyatoka | reverse complement strand
AAGCACCTGGTAGATGTCTGATAGGCTGCTGCTCCCCGAGTCACTGGCGATGCTGCATCCTGATTGGCTGGGAGGCATGTGCATCTGCTGGGGGGGGTGGTCCGTCAGGTGCATCTTGCTGAGGTCAACAGGAAGCTGTTCACACGAGACAGGAAGTGAGAACGGTTGAGGACATCATTTATAATGCAGATCATGAGCAAACCTATCAGCAGGACTGAGAACACGAGTGAGGAAACACACGCCAACGTCAAACACGTCAAACACACGCCAACGTCAAACACGTCAAACACACGCCAACGCCAAACACGTCGAACACACGCCAACGTCAAAAACGTCAAACACACGCTAACGTCAAACACACGCCAACGTCAAACACGTCAAACACACGCCAACGTCAAACACGTCAAACACACGCCAACGTCAAACACGTCAAACACACGCCAACGTCAAACACGTCAAACACACGCCAACGTCAAACACACGCCAACGCCAAACACGTCAAACACACGCCAACGCCAAACACACGCCAACGTCAAACACGTCAAACACACGCCAACGTCAAACACGTCAAACACATGCCAACGTCAAACACACGCCAACGGCAAAGATGTCAAACACACGCCAACGTCGAACACACGCCAATGTCAAACACACGCCAACGTCAAACACGTCAAACACACGCCAACGTCAAACACGTCAAACACACGCCAACGTCAAACACGTCAAACACACGCCAACGCCAAACACGTCAAACACACGCCAACGTCAAACACGTCAAACACACGCCAACGTCAAACACGTCAAACACACGCCAACGTCAAACACGTCAAACACACGCCAACGTCAAACACGTCAAACACACGCCAACGTCAAACACACGCCAACGCCAAACACGTCAAACACACGCCAACGCCAAACACACGCCAACGTCAAACACGTCAAACACACGCCAACGTCAAACACGTCAAACACATGCCAACGTCAAACACACGCCAACGGCAAAGATGTCAAACACACGCCAACGTCGAACACACGCCAATGTCAAACACACGCCAACGTCAAACACGTCAAACACACGCCAACGTCAAACACGTCAAACACACGCCAACGTCAAACACGTCAAACACACGCCAACGCCAAACACGTCAAACACACGCCAACGTCAAACACACGCCAACGTCAAACACGTCAAACACACGCCAACGTCAAACACACGCCAACGTCAAACACACGCCAACGTCAAACACGTCAAACACACGCCAACGCCAAACACGTCAAACACGTCAAACACACGCCAACGTCAAACACACGCCAACGCCAAACACGTCAAACACGTCAAACACACGCCAACGCCAAACACACGCCAACGTCAAACACACGCCAACGTCAAACACACGCCAACGTCAAACACGTCAAACACACGCCAACGCCAAACACGTCAAACACGTCAAACACACGCCAACGCCAAACACGTCAAACACACGCCAACGCCAAACACGTCAAACACGTCAAACACACGCCAACGTCAAACACACGCCAACGCCAAACACGTCAAACACACGCCAACGCCAAACACACGCCAACGTCAAACACACGCCAACGTCAAACACACGCCAACGTCAAACACGTCAAACACACGCCAACGTCAAACACGTCAAACACACGCCAACGTCAAACACGTCAAACACACGCCAACGTCAAACACGTCAAACACACGCCAACGCCAAACACGTTAAACACACCCCAACATCAAACACGTCAAACACACGCCAACGTCAAACACGTCAAACACACGCCAACGTCAAACACGTCAAACACACGCCAACGTCAAACACGTCAAACACACGCCAACGTCAAACACGTCAAACACAAGCCAACGCCAAACACGTCAAACACACGCCAACGTCAAACACGTCAAACACACGCCAACGCCAAACACGTCAAACACGCGCCAACGCCAAACACGTCAAACACGCGCCAACGCCAAACACGTCAAACACGCGCCAACGTCAAACACGTCAAACACACGCCAACGCCAAACACATCAAACACACGCCAACGTCAAACACGTCAAACACACGCCAACGCCAAACACACGCCAACGTCAAACACACACCAACGTCAAACACGTCAAACACACGCCAACGTCAAACACACGCCAACGTCAAACACGTCAAACACACGCCAACGTCAAACACGTCAAACACACACCAACGTCAAACACGTTAAACACACGCCAACGTCAAACACGTCAAACACACGCCAACGTAAACACGTCAAACACACGCCAACGTCAAACACGTCAAACACACGTAATGAATGAATCTGGTAATAAAATCACATTTATAAAACGGATAGTTCCGGACGGTCCTTGATTCTGATTGGTTGAGCCGTGTTCGAAGCTGTTGTAAATTACTCCACAAACACACACCTGTGACCGCATTACATTAGTGTTACATACACACACACACACACACACATCTGTGACCGCATTACATTAGTGTTACATACACACACACACACACACACCTGTGACCACATTACATTAGTGTTACATACACACACACACCCACACACACCTGTGACCGCATTACATTAGTGTTACATACACACACACACACACACACACACCTGTGACCACATTACATTAGTGTTACACACACACACACCTGTGACCGCATTACATTAGTGTTACACACACACACACCTGTGACCGCATTACATTAGTGTTACATACACGCACACACACACACCTGTGACCGCATTACATTAGTGTTACATATACACACACACACACACCTGTGACCGCATTACATAAGTGTTACACACACACACACACGCCAACGTCAAACACGTCAAACACACGCCAACGTCAAACACACGCCTAATATATTCACACAATGTAAAATGTAAAATAGTGCCCTGTTGAAGTTTTGCTGCATTTTCTTTATTGTTTTATTTATTTATATTTATTCTTTAAAGAGATGCACTGAATTTTGGTGGATAAGAGGACCTGTTTTATTTTGATGCACATAGTTGTACATGAGCAGGAATGCAGCACAATATGGATGTGAAAGCAGTTATAATTAGCCTATGTGACAATAACATTTGTTTTGGTTAAAATCAACAAATAATGATCTCAATATTGATCAAAATAATCGTGATTATCATTTTGTCCCAAATCGTGCAGCCCTAGTGTGTCGTTTAATGCGTTTGAGACCCGTTTCTCTCAGCGCACAGCAGAATGCTAACCTGTGAAAGCTAAAAAATTCACACAACTATTTCACATCTACGTTTAACTTCACAGACTCCGAGGAGCGAGTGCCGGCACGCTCTTCTTCATCAGGACACACACGAGTTAAAGAGAGGAGCTGTTGGTGCGTCAGGTCTTTCATTCAGCTGTAAAGGTCATCCGTCACTCCTAATGATGGCATTAGGGCAAACGAGAGGTGCTGCTAATTGCTTCAGTCACACACACACACACACACACAGCGCCGGGCCGAGGGTCTCTATTAATGATGCTGGAGATTAAATATGAATGCATGCTCTGCCTCCTGGCCCACATCAGCCTGACGCCTCGATTCACACACGAGTGACGCACGGGCATGTGTGTGTGTGTGTGTGTCCTGAGCCTCTCTGTAATCCTGCAAGATACTCGTACTGCAGCTATTTAAGAAGGAGCTTTATAAGACATAACTCTGTCCTTGTGGGAACTCTGCTGAATTATTCATGCGTCCCACCGCGCTCACGTCTAGACACAACAACATTCGAGAGGACGACACTGATGTTCACTGTTCAGACCACATGCTTACGGCAACACCAAACACTGAACATGAGAACAATGGCCTCAAAAACTACTGATGTTGTTCAATCTGTGGTGTACAAAGGTTGCGTTAGCAAAACATGATCGGGTCAAAGTGTTTTTGGTCCCACTTTTGTCTCAATGTTACTGGTAGTCTCTGTATGAAGAATATTTGGGTATAATATGTCACAGTTTACTTTATTTTGCTCTCCTCACTTACATAAATGAACTATAGTGTCCTGATCACACTAGTGAAACAATATCAAACATGATATCTGGTGTCTGAGTAATGTTTGGTTTGACTGTAGCTGTCAGTCATAAATCAGAATAATTGTTTGGCTGTTTTAATGTGATATTAAAGATGCCCCTGAAAGCTGAACTTCTCCTGGCCTTCGCAAACACACACCGCGAGCTTGAAAGCAGAAATGTCAAGTACACTACCTGAATACTTCATGTGTGAATCAGTGTTGCCCTCGAGTTTAATCTATCCCACCAGTTTCATAATGAACTGAACATATGTTTACACTTCTCAGAGCAACATTAGAGATCTCTAACATTGTGCTTTGTGCCATTGCTTTGTCAATTGAACTAAAATCTAAATTATAATATACAGTAGTCAACATTGGATTCACATTTCTGCTTGTGCTTTTGGAAACTCAATGGACACCAGATATGATGTTATGTGGACAGATTACAGCATTTCACAAGATCTATAATGAGAAGCGTTTGCAAAACTGTTGTTAAAAACATCTCTTTTACATCACAATAAAAGTTTAGGGTTTAAATCTAACAAATGAATTCATAAGTACTGCAACTTTACTGTTGTAAAGTAAAATAATTAATATAATTGTTAATATTTATTTTATTTTACAAGGCAGTTGTATTAATACAGCAATATCTGTCTTGGAGTTACATTGATATATTATTATTACTAATCCTATTATTATATTCTAATAGTTTGGCTTCCTAAAACACCAGTGAGAATGTGATGAGAATGAGACTCTTAAACCCAAGTCACGGCAGGGCCTGAATTACATTTAGGAAAAATTTAAAAATAAGACGCCGTTCTGACGTATGAAGAGGATCTTATTATAATATTCCCGGCCCTTAATCTGCACGTTTACACACACCAGCGACATTGGGTTCGGCGAGCGCCAACAGAGACCAGTTCTAACGCACTGGAGAAGATCCAGCAAAGCCTGAAACTGTTCTGTGGTCGAGCACAGACGACACTGAACACTATTGACCAGAACATGTCAGCGCTGTCTTATAAACACCTCAGGAACTGTGGACACTTGTGGAAGAGTTCAACATGATGAGGAGATGATCAGTGTAACTCCACAACAACTACAGAAATGTCTCCGCTAACATTCAGAAACGTGTAAAAGTGAAGCTCTCCCTGAGTCTCTCCGTAAGGCTGCACTCGCTGCTGTTACTCCTGACTCTGGATCAGTGAGATCGGCCTGTGTTGTTATTGCCGGAGTCTCTGAAGCTCCGCCCTCTTCTGAACAGAGGCGGAGCTAAAGCTCATTTGCATTTAAAGGGACACACACAAAAACAGCGTGTTTTTGCTCACAACCAAAAAGGGGCAAATTTGACAAGCTCTAATAAATGATCTGGGGGGAATTTTGAGCTGAAACTTCACAGACATTCTGGGGACGCCATAGAGTTATATTACATCTTGTGAATATAAGCATAATATGTCACCTTTAACTCGTTTACTCGACAAGATGCGGCACTGAATAAAACGTCCGATTTTGTCAAATTGGGTGTCAAATTTCGTTCGACCTCCCCTCCACTGGATGGCAGACATGTCATACTTCATCCCCGAATCAAAAAAACGTCATGCTTCTATACAAAATCTTCGAGTTAGAGCGCATTGAATCAGTGCAATCAAAAGCGGAACTAGTGTGCGAGTGAGCCGTTTTATCAGAGCCTCTCCGCAATCGCGGCGACAGTATTGTGGTGGAGACTTTGTCTAATGCCACTGGGTATGTTAGACGAGGTCGAAGTATTCATAGGACAGTTAGGGGGCGACGTGGAGGCAGGGTGAGGAGTCGCAATGACAATGACAGCAGTCCGAGCTGTGCACAGATCTGGCCGCGCTGCTCGTATCATCTCACTCATGATCTGGGCCTTGCCGTGGCGAGTGAGCGTTTGAACTAAACAGGTCTTGTCTACTTGTATTTGTGTGTCATATGAATAATATATATGTGCCCCATACATGGAATCAGAGTGCCTACTGTATGTAGTAAATGGAAAATCTCTACAGCAAAAGGCCAACCGCTACATGCATTCGGTTTGTTTCTACCATTTATTAGTAATGATTTACACAGTTTGTTTACTACTTACTAGGGATGCACGATATATCGACCACATATCGATATCGGCCGATAAATTATCTTTTTTGATGTTATCGTTATCGGTCCGATAAGAAAATTGGGCCGATATATCAAAGCCGATAGATAGATTATTTGCTTCAGTTGAGAGATGCGTGCTGTTCGCCATGATGGTTCTGAATGATTGGATTCACTTCGAAAAGGAAGATACAGTTCAGTGCAACATGTGCAGCACAAATCTGTCACATAGGCTTCATAACATTATAATAAAAACACGCAAAAGAATGTTGTGAAGTGTTGTTCGCCAGTGTTTCAGCGCGACGAGCGCGTTGTGGCGGAAAGAGGGCGTCTATGGAGTTTAGCCTTCATGACAAGCACAGTCAAGTTCTCTTGAGCATTCTGCGCCATTGTAAGTTGTAATATGTTTATTTTGTGTAAATATATCTGATTAATCTAATATAGGATGCGTTTGGTTGAGTTAATGAACGATGCAGTAGCGCTTCATTGTACCGGTGATCATCTTTGCTGTGATCATCTTTGATTATTTTAGCGTTGCGCAGCTCAAACAGCAATGCACATTTATAACTATAATTGGGACTGTCATATACATGCCATTATAATGAGAACACTATTGCAATAAAACATTGTGAATTCTCTGTTTAGTTGCCGTTTCAGCGCGTTGTTGTGAGAATAGTGCGTCCAGAACAGGGATTAGCCTACACATTATGACCAGCACAAGTTCTCATTCACGTCATTTTGTGCAGATAAGTCGTAATATAAAGTTGATGTAATATAAATATCTGATTAATCTCACATATGATGCGTTTCGTTCGTGGATTAAAACACCCTGCTAGAAAAGCTCTTCAGGTTTTGCCGGTGCTCGTTCTCTTCAGCTTCAGCGCGCGCAGATTAAACAACAATGCAAAACATTAAAAGCTATGATTGGGACTGTCATACAATTATAATTGTATTCACTATTGTAATACATTTGTAAATTCTTTGGGTTTGCATTCTTCAGCAAGCGTTGAGTTGATTAACCTTTAGCAATCACCCTTCTCTTCAGCTTCAGCGCGCGCAGCTCACACATGTCATTTGAAACAGTAACTAAGCTATTAAAGATGTTTACTCTCAATGTAATATTAAAAATGTTTTTGTTTTTTTTAAACATTGCGTTATAATTAATAACTAACATTATTTTGTTCTCGTATTATTTTTATCAACGATATGGTTTGATTAAAATATTTTTTTCTTATTGTCCGTGCGGACGCGATTCCATTTTATTGATCCATGGATTATTGACATGCATTTTGTTTCTTTATATGCAGCCCAATGTTATCCAATGACTTGTTTGCATTATTTATGTATTTTATTTTTTGTTAGGCAATAGATTTTTTGATAACACTTTACAATAAGGTCTCATTTGTTAATGCATTAACTAACAGAGAGCAATAGCCTTTGTTATTGTTAGTTAATAAAATATGTGCGTTCATGTTAGTTCACAGTGCATTGACTAATGTTAGCAGATACAACTTTCTTAAAAATGTTTTATAAAATTGTTGGGTCATGCTAACTAATGCTAACAAAATTAAACCTTATTATAAAGTACCATTTTTTTAATAAAGAAAGTTGTCGATATGAGTGTAAAATTAATTTTAAATGATAAGGAATCTTACATTGGTTCAAACTAGGCTATACTGTATTGTATAGGTTTGATTTATGTTAAAAGTGTTTGAGACAAGGCTTTTAATGGTGAGCCTTTTGTTATACAGGCTATCAAAGTATAAAAAATTTAATTTAGATTTATCGGCCAATATATCGGTTATCGGCTTTCAAATGTAAAGAATTATCGGTTATCGGTATCGGCCAAAATGTTCATATCGGTGCATCCCTACTACTTACTATATACCTGAGCATTCAGTATTGTGCAATATAGCATACAGAAGGTCAGGGACATTTTGGGGGGAAAGAAGTGCTGCATTTTATCATTTAAACATGTGACTTTTCATAAAAAATTCTATAATCCAAGATTGCCGCCACCATATGACGTCATAATATGCAAATTAGATGGGAAAATGTAATCCCTACATAAACTTTGGGTCATCCTTAATATTTCTCTAGTTTTCAGAAAGTCTCTATATTTTATCACTTTTAAGATATAGCCTTTTGAAATTGAGATGTCAAAATCGAACGTTTTAGGAAAAAACCTCTGGCGCCTAAAGGGTTAAGGTTTTCAGGTAGGTCTTAAAGTACAGGAATACTACAGAAATTTAATAAATTGAATGTTGCATTGTATAAATTAAATCCAGATTCATTATTCTCACTATCTTTTGTTGTTTGATTAGCATTATTGACAGACGGCAGCAGGAATATTAGGTTACTGTCACTTTAAGAGCGAATGCACTAATCCAATATACTGATACACGTGTTTTATTTCTCAGCTGTTTATGTTCTCTTAAGACCTCACCGACTGTGTTTATGTGAATACTCAGCAAGACGAGCATTTTGACCATTCTGACCGCTTGTGTCTGTGCCGTCTAGCTCCCTCAAATCACTTTAGCTTTCATTCTCATGCACTGACTCGCTCATTCATCCCGACATTGGCCGACGACCAGCCGTTGGCTTGGTGTGTCAGGGCCTTTATAACTGCATGCGAGTCTCTCCACGTCCACTCTGAGTGATGACAGTCAATGCACTTACTGTACATTCACACATTCGCTCTCTAACTGTAGTCCCTGGAGCACTGGGGGTCTGCTAATTTAATTGATTTAAAACAAAAACAAAATATAGCTATAAATAAAACTGCATGACTCTGGATAAATTGTGAATCACACATTTTTTGGTTAAAATAGAGATCACGATTCTGAATTGACAACTCATTTTCATAATGTCATTTTACTAGAGGTTCTGACAAAATGTCAATTGCTGTAGCGTATTTAAAACATTTATTTATTATTTGTTTTAAATGGTTTGAATGAATGGTTCAATGACTCACTCATAAAGACTTCCCTTGTTTCACTGTTTGCCTTTTTGAACAAATCTCTAGAATAAAATACTTAATAACAAATATTTTAACAGTCACTTGTCGCCCCCTACTGGTGTAACAAAGCGTCATTTTCAAAAGATGATTTTCTATATTTTGACCTCTACGTAGTCGTCAGTGTTTTTATCCGAAACTAGATCTGAATGTTCGCTGTGATCGAACTTGTCAAAGGTTTAACAGACAGAGCCGAATTGCTGTCATGTAGGAATAAGATCGTGTGGGTGTTTGAATCGAGATTGCGATCTTTTAACGATTAATGGTGCAGCTGTAGTTAGTTATGATTCACAAAAAGCCCCTTTTGAATTAACAGTGAATTATCAATTAACTCACTAATAAAGTTAGCCTGGATGCCAGCCGAGCTTAGCCCCGCCCACAACATTAGAGGTCGGGAAGTTCGGTCTGGACTTGATCCGTTGAGAAGCAAGTATGACCGAACCAAAGCTGTTCGGACCAATCAAATCATCAGGGCGGGCTTTATACAATGATGGACAGATGATCAACAGTAACGTAATCATCACGTCACCAAAGAGCGCTTGGGTTGAACTCGTTTACAACAAAGATGGCCGCCGCTGGAGAACTGAGATGTGTGGATTCAGCCGTCGCGTCTGTTATGGAAGATGTTGACAGCGCATTCATTTTAACCCTCTGGGGTCGGCTATCGCGCCGGCGCTCCTTATCAGTGCAAAAGAGACTCAAATTACTCTGTTGATTTTGATCTTACATATAAGTGTTGTACATCATTAGATCCTGTTAAGTGTCTATTTTTTTGTGGATACTCACAATAAAAACCAAGTGTTCTGCTTTTTGTCAAATAAAGAAAAATAAACATGATGCGAATTTTGCCTTCTCTCAGTCAGTGAGGTTCATTCTGAAACGCGTCCGAAAATGAACTGTAACTCAGTCAATACTTGTCACACAGGCACGAAAGATTTAAAAAAAGCACAAATGTCAGGGCATGTCAAAACATCTCAAGGACCCCAAAAACACCTTAGACCCCAGAGGGTTAAAAGAGGAACAGAGAACCGCGATCAAGGCATTTGTCAATCCAATCGAGTCCAGAGGCATTTTCTTTCCTGGTTCGGTTGAAACACGGCCCATAATCACAGCCCAGTGGAGCCGTATCAGACTCACATGCTGAGTATGACGACGTCAGGCTATTATAAAGTACTTTTTAGGGTGTAAATGAAGCACTGATGTAAGAGGGTGTGAGGATGTTTTTTCTGTTATCTACAGCTAGACACACACATGCTCACTCTGCAGAGCCTTGACTGATCTAGTGCGGTGAAGATGACCGGATCTGTGGCGTTTGCGTTCAGTGAAGCGTGTCCTGATGACCTGATGAGTTAGGCAGGCTCGTGCGGGGATGTCTCATGAACGAGCCCTGCAGCGCGCGGCTATGATCAATACTGCGCATGTTTAATGCTATTACAGCAGAGAGCCCTGCAGCACACGCATTACACACAACCAGAACAACACTGAATAACAACTAAACACATACAAACACACACACCCCTAAACACAAAGGGTGTAAATTGGACGTTTTGTCACGATACGATCTGACATCGATTCTCTTACATTATTACACGGCTCTGAGGAATACTCGACTCTGATTGGTCGATCGCTCCATCCAGCGGTGTGTTATTCCCAGAACACAGACACACAGGCTCATCGGGTCACTGCAGGCCTCAGCGCTATACGCTCGCTAGGAACCGGTTTTCCTCGTGGAAGTTTTGCGTTTGGTGAGCTAATAAAATATTTAAATATTTTGTGTACAGTTATTTAAAGGTGCTATATGTATTTTTTAGCGGCCTCTATCTGTGATGTTTCAGATTGCAACCATTTTTTACAAGAGCGCTCGTGCCCCGAACACAAGAGCGAGCACTCATGGTACCGGCCACACTGAGACTTTCAACACACCGGAGAAAGCATCACACAACATGCTGGAAACTCGTGTAAACTCCCACTGCAACTTTACAATAATAGGCTACTTTTATCAGCTTGACAATGAACTAATGCTCCATGCTCGTACCATGATAACGTTACATTTGTGGTGTCATCTAGCATAAGGCATTTCACTAACTATTCGTGTATCTTTCACAATCAGCAATGTCAACATAGATGAATGCATAATATGATAACGAAAACGGTTAGTGAACTAGACTGAACAATTTCAGTGTAACAGTAAGATCGTAGGAAGTAACATTACTGTACTGAACGTGTCTGGAAATGTGTATTATAAACAATATGATAGTAGTGGGATGAGTGACGTTAGACAGTAGATCTAGTACATAAAATAAAAGTTACATCCTAAAGCACCTACTTTTTGTTATCCTGGAACAGTCTTTTGTAGGGGTGGGAATCTTTTACCATCTCACGATTCAATTCGATTCCGATTCTTGAGGCCACGATTCGATTCAAAATCGATTTTCGATTCAAAAAGATTTTCGATTCAAAACGATTCGATTTTATCCATAATGATTTCTAATCGGGTTTCTGATCATGATCTACTCTCATCTGCTTTGCTATACAAAATGACAAACGGAGACATTAAAGTGTCTTTTTCACATCAAAATCCTGTCTATTCATTGTAGGCATTTAGTGAATAGTATACACTAAATGCCTACAATGAATAGATAGGATTTTGATGCAAGATTGATGCTGAAAATTGGACAAGTCAGAACAGTCGCACGCCTTGATCAAACAGGATCAGGTTATTTTATGTTTAAGATAGATCGATAAATAAATACCAGTTATCATTTTTTAGACAATTTTTTTATTATATTGATCTCACCTAAATGTTTGTTTTTTCAATTTTTGTTAAGAGTTTATGCAACACATGGAAGCTTGACTTCAATCTTTGAATTAAATTGAAAAAAGTAGCACAAATAAATACAATAGAATAAAGACACAAATAAAGAGACATAAAAAGAAAAGTTTTTGGGTAGGTCAGAAATACTACAGAAACTGAATAAAGTAATCCAATGTAAAATAACACTGGATAGTCTTTTAGTCCTGACTGAATTAAATACATAGGCTATTAATTCTGATTCCTTACAATTAATGCTATATTATAGGGCTGGGCGATATGGAGCAAAAAATATATCTCGATATCTTTACAGGAAAATGGATGTGAATACAACTCAAAATATAGGCCTACAATCAATAGAAAATTAATTTTCCATAACAGAATGTAACCAAATGAGAAAAATTAAACACAGGGCCTGAATTTCGTCATCATTATTAATCACGTGATTCATATACAGAAACTGAATAAAGTAATCAAATGGAAAATAACACTGAGTAGTATTTTAGTCCTGAATAAATTAAATACATAGGTTATTAATCCTGATTCCTTTAACTTAAAGCTATCTGTTGTTGTATTGACAACAAAATGAATGACACACATATGGCTGCCGTCACTTTAAGAGCTAGTGCACGGATCCTGTGTTCATTATACTGGCATGCGTTTTATGCTTATTAAAGACAAAACCGACTATGTTTAGAGTATACTCACGACGACCGAAATTGACAATTTTGCGTGTTAAAGCAATATAATCCGCGAAAAATAACTTTTGTTACTGGCCAGCTGTTTTTGAGGTGGATTTTCTATGAATGTGCGCATAGAAAATAATCTCTCAGAGAGCGCGCGAGCACTGATTAGTTTAAAATCGCTTGAATGTTTAAACTGGTAAGACTTAAAAAGACGTGCAAATGGTAAACTTCAGTCACGATGCACTGCTGGCCCGATTGTGCGAGTGAATATCCATCATGTCCCGACTCCTAAACGCGAGTGTGTGTTATGGCCGCAGCTCTTGATGCTTGCCTTGCACAACACATTATGAGAGACGAGAAAGACGCGGCACCGCTGAACACTCACGCTGTTTGTGAAATTGCGTCTGGCAGATAGTTGTTAAAAGAATGATTTGATTTTATAATCTGTGTGGATTACGATTGCGGGAATTTCCCGCATTATAAAAGGGAGACCTGCGGGAATGATTAGAATTATGCGCAATACCCGCGCCGAAATTCGAGCCCTGCAATAGTTTAAAACAAGACGTTTGTAGTAGCCTTCTGATTACTGGAGTCCATTAATCGAACTTCCATGCCTCTTATATAGTAATTATATATTGTAGTATGTAGGCTACCAGTTTACTAATGCAATTAATGCTCACACTCGGTTTCTCTCGTGCTCTGTCGCTCGCGCGCAGACACACTCTGAGTTCTGTAGCCTCCGGGCTGGTTGCGGATGAGACAATTGTTGAATGAGACAACACGCGAGGTGAGGGGGAACAAAAGCAAGGAGGCGGGGGCGAGCACAGCACAGAGAAGGCAAACAAGCAAAGTGGCGAAATCAGGATTAAATATAAACAATATATCGATATATACGATATGTCAAAATCCATATCGTGTTTAAAAAATATCTCGATATATTTTAAATATCAAGATATCGCCCACCCCTACTATATTATGTTGTTTTGAAAACAAAATTAATGACAGACACATATGGCTGCGTTCACTTTAAGAGCTAGTGCACGGATCCATTACTGTTTCATTATACTGTCTGTCACACGCGTTTTATGCTTATTTAAGACATAACCGACTGTCTTTACGAGGTTACTCACCAAGACCAGAGTTTTGACATCATTTTGCGTGTTTTTAACTGTTAAAGCGATATAATCCACGAAGAAGAACTTGTGTTACTGGCGAGCTGTTTGTGAGGCGGATTTAGGCTTTACTGTATGTGCACGCAGTGAAAAACATACGCGAGCACAGGATAGTTTAAAATTGCTTGAATGTTTAAACTGGTAAAAACTTAAAAAGACGTGGAAATTATAAACATTAGTTACGATGCAATGCTGGCCCGATTGTGCAAGTGAATCATGTCCCGACTCCTAAACACGAGTGTATCGTCGCCTGCAGCGCTTAACGCTTGCCTCGTGCAGAGAGAGAGACGCAGCACCGCGAGCCCTGAATATGGAAAAAATCGATTCGTGGCCGTTGAGAATCGATTTTGAATCGACCACATTTAAAAAACGATTAATCGAAAAATCGATTTTTTTGCCCAGCCCTAGTCTTTTGTATTCATTTCATGTCTCATGTATGTTGTAGTTTACCTTGCTATTTCATTACAGTTTACCATTATTTATTTCAGCATATCTGAAAACTTGTAATTTATCACAATAAAATTAGCGGAGGTCTCTCCATAATTCAAACGCTCTGCCGATGTTGATCCGTGTTTTCGTCCTAAGTCGATCCGATTGACGTTTGGCCTGACGAGCTTCAGCAGAGACATTTTTGTTTTGTTTTTTATATTTCTGTGGAGTTTGTGTTGGAGTGTGTGTTGTGCTGGAGGCAGGTTGTGTTTGGTGTTATCAGACTCATGTCGTCAGCTGCAGTGCCGTCACATAGACTGTATATAACGAGAGAGGCTCGGGAGCGCATGCACGTCACATCCGATGGATTTGCAGAAAATCCGACCCGGAGACTTCACATAGAAATAGGAATACTGGCCTTCAGAGGTAATAGCAGAACCCGACAAGTGGGTCATTGTAATGTGTGATTACAACCCGTCACATACAGGCAATACAAAAAGGATTCATTTTAGAAGAAAAGTTACATAGAGCACCTTTAATTATGCCATCCAGTATCCTGGACTCGCTCTCTCGTTTCATACAAACGCAGCGGCTGCCATTGTGTGACTATTGTTTTGTGCACTGTTGGATTATAAGATACACACAGGTGGCGAGCAGTGTTGATATTGTAAACCAATGTATGGGAAACAATGTAATATAATTTGACAGCTATCCATTATAGTTTAACCTCTCCATCTTCACCGTCATGCTTAGTAACACATGTGCAACAGTGAAAAGACCCTCTCAAACAGTGTCGCGCCGCGTTCCCAACGTTGTTTAAGCGACATACACTTGCGGTATATTAAAATTCATATCATAGAAATATCGGTATGAACCGGTATACGGCCCAGCACTAAGACCTAATGCAAGTGAATCAGGACGTGAATCACAGATGCATCCTGATCTCAGGAGGCTTTATAAAGTAAACACTGTCCACCATTACAGACGGGTGAAAACCAACGCACTGCAGCATAATAATGCCTTTTCTCTGCGGTTGGTCTCGGTCCTGTTGTAAACTGGCCGTTACATTAATTACAAAGTCATAAAAGCACGACTATACACACCAAACCCATCTGTCGTTACGTTGGAGTTGTTTTATAGAGGAATGATGTAGGGATTGGGGAATAAAAGCAAGGGAATGCCCGATATAATCCTCCTCTTCTAAGGCCAAATAAAAGTGCTCCATTATTAAGTGGCAACTCTTAGCGTTTGAATATTATCCAAGCCGATGCTGAGAGCTTTTAGCGGCTCTATCCTGGGAGGTTTAGGGTGTCATGTGCACAGGAAGGTTAGCTGATCAGGATCAATACACTCAGCATTAGCCTCAACACGTTCCTTTCCATCGCTAAATCATGAGTCGAGGCAAACGCTGCACTTTGAGCGAGCCGCTTACCTCCAGTTCCTGTTACTCACCAGTTCTGCTGACCGAAAGCAAATCTATGAGGGAACGCGTGACCATCGGCACAACAACACAACAAAAACAAAGCTCAGAGCCTCCATGCCTTTCCCATTGGGTTAGATGGGGTCAAGAAATGGTGCCCGTGGGGTCCTGAACACGTTACCGACCGCTCTAGACCTGTGATGAAGGATCTACAGGTGAAACTCGAAAAATTAGAATATCGTAAAAAAAAAAGTTCAGTAATTCAACTTAAAAGGTGAAACTAATATATTATATAGAGTCATTACATGCAAAGTGAGATATTTCAAGCCTTTATTTGTTATCATTTTGATGATTATGGCTTACGGCTAAGAAAACCTTTTCACGATATTCTAATTTTTCGAGTTTCACCTGTACATGTCACGACACACAGGCTAAACTGTGTTAAATATCATAAGTCATGGATCAGGGGTTTGCTACTACAACCATAAAACCATAAAATATATTTTCATTACTTGCAGTAAAATAAAAATAAAACTGAATTAAAAATAATATACTATACTATAAACTAAAATACAATCTAAATAATATTAAAATAACACTGATTTGCATGATATCAAATGTATTCTCATCTAAAACTGCCTAGAAGTGCGACGCACGTGTGCAACGTACTTTCGAAATCAATAGTGGGCGTGGTTGTATTCAACACTTTTTAAATTATTTCTATATTTAACAGATTATTCAAGCTCTTTCAATTGGACAGAAAAGTTATATATACAGGTGAAACAAAAAAAAAATTGAATATCGGGCAAAAGTTATAATTGTGATGATTATGAAAGCTTACAGCTTATGAAAACCCCAAATTCAAAATCTCCGAAAATTAGAATATTACATGAAATCAATAAAAAAAAGGACTTTAAATACAGAAATGTCGGCCCTCTGAAAAGTATAATCATGCATATGTATATAGTTATATATACTAAATATATTAGTTTCACCTTTTGAGTTGAATTACTGAAATGCTTAACCCTCTGGGGTCCAAGGTGTTTTTTGGGTCCTTGAGATGTTTTGACATACTCTGACATTTGTGCTTTTTTCAGTTGCTTATAAACATATTACTGGCAAAGGTGTAATTACACTCTATTTAGCACACACAGGGCTACCATAATGTGTGAGCAACATGTATGTACATTTTTGTATTTTTGAGAGAATATTGTTTATGCGTGGTTATTGAAAAAACTAAAACTTAAAGTTTCTGAAATAAGGCCACAAAACACATACTAAATATCTGTCCACAAGACTTTTGACTAATGGATGTTGTCGCCTAGAGTTTTTTCTTCAAAATGATCTGAAAATCATCCTGCCTTATCATTCACATAAAACAATAGATTGGTTTAAATTTAAAAATGACACTTTTTGTTTGGAAAGGCAATATGCGCAGGGGTGTGACCTGCTGTGATTCACACCTGAGAAGACAATGGGCCCGCATAATGAGCGCATAATGGGGCTGCAAACAAATGACCCTTTCATTCAGGTGTGTCACTGAGCCACAAGAATGCAATGACAATATATATATATATATATATATATATATATATATATATGCCTATATAATACAAAATTGGTTCACAGTTCCAATTATTTATTTATTTTTCAAATTGTGCTTTCAAATTGTATAATATCAAATGTAAATATTTCTAGTAATTGTGCAGTTAATTCTCATACTGTTTTTACAGAAAGTTTGGGAATATATCCCAAATGTGTCACTAATAAAACACAATACAAATAATTTAAAGAGGAGGCTTATATTGAGCTTTTAAGATTTACCTAAGATTTATTTATATGTAGCCTACATATATTTTTGCTATTTTAATAAAAAGGTTACAATTACAACAACAATTAAAATTTTAACTATATTTCAAATGTAATCTTTCTTTGTATTATATACTAAAGTATACATTTTATCATACATATTTCACAGTTGCGGATTAATTAGTTTGAATATAGCTTACAATCGAACAAACACTATAATAACATCTTAGCAAACAAGCTTCTTTGATGTGGCAGTATTTTACAGTAAAAACGACATCTTGTCTTTCATATGTAACACATCGTTTTTATGATTAGGACATATAAATGTTAATTTGCAGTTTAATACGTTGCTTATACAAAAATATTTTATTTCAACATATTTCAGTCGATTTTTACTCATCTCAGTATTGGAATATAGTTAGGTAAAAGCTGTTCATTCATTCACACACAAAAATGCGATTCATATTCAAACAGTCTTTTTGTTTACAGACACTATTCCATATCGCGATTAGCACAAAGCACTTGAAAATAAAGAATGTACCTATTTCCTCGGCTGGATCCGTTGCTCCTCCAAATGAAACTACCTGTAGCCTACTTCTGAGGTAATTTTTTCCAGGATTATTATTAAGATAGAACTATTATTCCTCACAGCGTCGTAAATCTGAGTCTCTTTCGGTGGGCTATCCAGCTGATGTGGGCGTGGATCGCCTCAGAGCATTTGTGTTTGAATAGAGCGCGCACTCCGTGGGCGTGGTCAAATTAACTTTAATGAGCTGAGACGAGAACGACTATCATCTCTCTCTTTTCGTACAGATTACATAAAATGAGAAAAAAAATTTTTTATATAAATTACTTCATTTAAAAGAAGATAATTCAGGCTTCATGCCTGTGTGCCTGTATACCTGTTTGACTGAGTATTTGCAGAGTTACAGATGATTTTTCGGACGCGTTTCAGAATGGACTTCACTGACAGAGAGAACGCAGAACGCGCATCATGTTTATTTTTCTTTATTAGGCGAAAAGCACAACACTTTGTTTTTATTATGAGCTTCCACAAAAAAAAATACAAACTTAACAGGATCGAATGATGTACAACACTTAAATGTAAGATCAAAATTAACAGAGTAATTTGAGTCTCTTTTGCACTGATAAGGAAAAAAGTGAGCTGATATCGCCGGCGAGACCGCCGACCCCAGAGAGTTAACTTAAAATACAAAACTTTTGCACGATATTCTAGTTTTTCGAGTTTCGCCTGTATCTGTGACTTGAGTCTTGTAGAATGAAAACTCTGCAGGATTTAAAGGTGACATTACGCCTCTTTTCACAAGATGTATTGTAACTCTATGGCGTCCCCAGAATGTGTGTGAAGTCTCAGCTCAAAATTCCCCACAGATCATTTATTAGAGCTCGTCAAATTTGCTCCTTTTTGGGTGTGAGCAAAAACACAGCGTTTGTGTGTGTCTCTTTAAATGCAAATGAGCTGTTGCTTCAGAAGCGACGACAGTGACCACTTCTCAGGTCTCCGTCGTCGCTTCTGAAACCGAATGTCGGCTGGTGTGTGTAAACGTGCAGATTAAGGGCCGGGAATATTTTAATAAGATCCTCTTCATACGTCAGAAGGGGAGCGAATCTGATCGGCTCATTTTTTGTCATGTTTGCAGAGAAAGACTCACCAGAACAAAGTTACTGGGTTTCACTTTAATTAATGGCCGTAAAGTAGGGGCCGTGAGAGACCAAGCACCTGATATCCGAGAACTCGAACACTAACACTTGTCCATGGACAGTAAAGAGGGGGAAATGTCTGCTGGAGCCTTTCAGAGAGCCTTTAATAACATTGCCAGGCGATTGGCTGCCAAGTTCAAAGATGGCCAGACCCCGGGACATTAATGGAGCCGGAGAGTGCAGCCGAGACACAAAGCTGAAGGCCAATTATCGGCTCCTGAATTATGAATGATGGAGATTTTCCAGCTCGGACACATCACAGCACGTCATGAGCGCAGATCGGATCACTGGGACGTTGTGAGGCTGTTGCACATCAACAATCACGAATGCAGACCAAAGAAAATGCATGTGTGTGTTGAGCATTCAAACAGAAAACACATCTGATCGTGATCTCTAAGGAATGAAGATGTATACCGTGATATGCATCATATCATGAGGTAGTCCGCCCTGTAAAATAACATGACCTTTGACCCTTCTTCAGTTAAATTGATCCCAGTTCACCCAAGCCTCATGTTGTTTATGACTGTATATCCTCGTCGGAGCACACATTAGTCGGAGTGACAGTACAGGGTTTTTTTTTTTTGCTTGTTTGTTTTTGTTTTGTGCGATCAAAATGACTGATTCTGTGGCTGAAATTTCCACAATTCTGTGATTTTTTTTTTTAATTAGTACCATTATATTACACTAGATGTGCAATATTCATACCTAACAGAAAGGAAAAAATGCAGAAAGCATTTTGTCTTAATTCAGGTACAAAAAATTAATTATCAAAAAAACACCTCGTATCCTTTACTGTATGAAATAAATATACTGATCCTTATTAAAGCAACAAAAATGAATCAGTCGAGAGCAGTGAGTGATTTTCTCTTTGTGTTTTGTTTTTTGATTGCACTTAAAGGGATAGTTCACCCCAAAATGTAAACTCTGTCAGTAATTACTCTCCCTCATGTTGTTCAACCCCGTAAGACTTTCGTTCATCTTCTGAACACAAATTAAGATATTTCTGATTAAATCTGAGAGCTGGATCACTCCTCCATAGGCTTCTAAGGGATTGAAACTTGAAGGCCCATAAACGTTATTAAAGACATCGTTAAAATAGTCCGAGTGACTACAGTGGCTCAATCTTAAGTTTATCAAGCGACGAGAATACTTTCTGTGCGCAAAAAACAAACAAAAATAACAACTTTATTCAACTATTCATTTCCTTCTCTGTGGGCCTCGAGTGAGTTCTCGTAGTGTAACAGCGCAGCGCTTCTGTGTACGTCACACGTAGGCTCACTATTGGCCGACGCTGGTCATGTGTGTGATGATGCATGTGACGTACAACCCAGAAGCGCTGCGCAGGCCTTTATTAACCCGCCGGAGCCGTGTGGAGCACTTTTATGATGGACAGATTGACTTTTATGATGGATAGATGCACTTTTATGATGGACAGATTGACTTTTATGATGGATAGATGCACTTTTATGATGGATTGATGCACTTTTATGATGGACAGATGCACTTTTATGATGGACAGATGCACTTTTATGATGGACAGATGCACTTTTATGATGGACAGATGCACTTTTATTATGGACAGATGCACTTTTATGATGGATAGATGCACTTTTATGATGGAAAGATGCACTTTTATGATGGATAGATGCACTTTTATGATGGAAAGATGCACTTTTATGATGGAAAGATGCACTTTTATGATGGATAGATGCACTTTTATGATGGATAGATGCACTTTAATGATGGATAGATGCACTTTTATGATGGACAGATGCACTTTTATGATGGACAGATGCACTTTTATGATGGATAGATGCACTTTTATGATGGATTGATGCACTTTTATGATGGACAGATGCACTTTAATGATGGATAGATGCACTTTTATGATGGATAGATGCACTTTTATGATGGATAGATGCACTTTTATGATGGACAGATGCACTTTAATGATGGATAGATGCACTTTTATGATGGATAGATGCACTTTTATGATGGATTGATGCACTTTTATGATGGATTGATGCACTTTTATGATGGATAGATGCACTTTTATGATGGATAGATGCACTTTTATGATGGACAGATGCACTTTAATGATGGATAGATGCACTTTTATGATGGATAGATGCACTTTTATGATGGATAGATGCACTTATAACTCGTGCTCTAAGTCCTCATTCATGCACATTTCTTTTACACACTAAAATATCAACAAATTTAAGTAGTACTGCATTTTCTGCAATAATTTGAATGGCGAATTTTGTAGGATTGCAACAAAAATGCATCATTTTGTTGACCAGTTCTGCAGCTGGAGGGAATGATGTAAGAAGAGAAATTAAGAAGGTAGCTCGAGACTGAGACTGTCAGTCGCTTCTGCTAATCTGTGCAACACAGAAGACATGGAAACGTGTCTGACCAACACGAGGGCAAGTGAATGATGTCAGCGTTTCCCCTTTAGACAGTCTTAGAATAGTCTTCTACTAGGTTATATACTTATATCGAAATTATCAAAATATCGCAAATATATATATCGCGATATGAATATCGCAACGGCTTGCTAAACTCACTCGCTGCTCTCGGCTGAATAACTTCTGCAGCTTTAATAAGAATCAGTGTATATTTAATTCATACAGTGAAAACTAAGCGATGTTTTATTTTTACATGTGATGATTCAGTTTCTGTTGTTAATAACCCTAATGTAGGCGTATGCTCTTACGCTGCAGTAAAACACTGATGTTCGCTTGCAGAAGCTGGAGGGATGTTTTCTTGTCACAAAAATAATGTATTTAACGAGTTATCGCATATCGAGGTGTGTTTCCCAAAAGCATCGTTAGCCAACTATAGACGCTAGTTCTGTCGTTATCAGCAGTTCAACGAGTCCGAGTCGATCTTCTAGCTCTCCAGTGTTGACTTCGGCTGGCAGTATTAGTGAATGAGTAACAGCAGAGTAAAGTGTGAAGTGTGTAGTTATACACCAGTCAGACTCATGTCCTCAGGACTCGAGTAGGTTATGGCTGAGGCGACTGCACGTGTTGGTAAAGCCCGGACGCGACTGCATTGCAACAGTATTGCATGAATAGGGGAAGTCCAGAGACACTGTTAGTTATTTTCTCTCTGGCTCAGAGGAAGGAAAGTTCCTCTATTAACCCATCAAAACACAAACGCATCTTTAAAACGCCTGTTACGGCCCGTTCAGACCAAGAACGAGAACTTTAAAGATAACTATTAGCAATATCGTTTTGGTAATGCTAACGCGTGCTTGTCCGTCACTTTAAACGCTTGATGGATTCTGATTGGCTGCCAATGTTTAATTATAAGCTGGATAAAATCGTTCTGAAAGTGATTTCAAACGATATTGTTGCTATACTTTAATATTGAGAACGATATTTAGAATTATATCGGTAACACTTTACAATTATGTTCATTAGTTAACAACCTCAGTTAACATGAACTAAGAATGAACAATACTTCTACAGCATTTATTAATCTTAGTTAATATTAATTTCAACATCTACTAATACATTATCAACATCAAAGGTTGTATTTGTAAACATTAGTTAATGCACTGAACAA
Organism: Rhinichthys klamathensis goyatoka; assembly: GCF_029890125.1. NCBI lineage: Eukaryota > Metazoa > Chordata > Actinopteri > Cypriniformes > Leuciscidae > Rhinichthys > Rhinichthys klamathensis. The sequence continues at coordinate 417,199 of NW_026607158.1, read as the reverse complement.
ACAATGAACAGCTGTATTTTTATTAACTAACATTAACAAAGATTAATAAATACTGTAACAAATGTATTGCTCGTTGTTAGTTAATGTTAGTTAATACGTTAACTAATGAACCTTATTGTAAAGTGTTCCCATTATATCTTTATCTTTATAGTTATTGTCCTTGGTGTGAACAGGCCTTTATTCCTCATAATAATTCATCATAACTGACTCTGAACTCCTGTATGACACGCCCACTTCTCATCATCCAATCACATCGTGTGTTTCTCTCAGCCTCAACCAATCACATGAGTTTGGGGGCGGGACTATCTTTTTGACAGATGGGAATGTTTGAGAAGCATGTTTGGTTATTTTTGCAATGCAATCTAGCATCTTCCATCTACAGCAGGGGTGTCTCACTCAGGTCCTGGAAGGCCTGCCGAGCTTAGCTTCGACCTTAATTAAACGCTCCTGATCCAGCTAATCAAGTCCTTCAGGTTTATCTGTGAAACCACAGGTTTGTGTGCTGGAAATCAACTCTGTAGGACTGATTTACACCGCTAATGTACAGTAATAACACCCGAGTGATCAGAACTGGTGAAACAATGAAATCACTGATATATATATATATATCATATTCTGGTAAAAGGCATTGGTAACACTTTAAAATAAGGTTTATTTACACTACATTAATTAGCATGAACTAATAATGAACTACACTTATACAGCATTAATTAATCTTTGTTTGTGTTAATTTCAACATTTACTAATGCTTTATTAAAATATTGTTAACATTAGTTAATGCACTGTGAACTAACATGACCAAACAATGAATGACTGTTTTTTTTAAATAATTAACTTTAACAAAGATTAACAAATACAGTAACAAATGTATTGCTCATGGTTAGTATAGTATCTTTGTTAACGTTAATTAATAAATTCATTGTTTGTTCATGTTAGTTCACAGTGCATTAACTAATGTTAACAAGATTTAAATAAACCATTAGTAAACGTTGAAATTAATATTAAGAAAGATGAATTAATGCTGTATATTAGGTCATGCTAATTAATGTAGTTAACTAATGAACCTTATTGTAAAGAGAGATTCCCAGATGTGTTCCCGTCTCCCTGCTAGCGGATGCACGAAGAAAGAAAAGGAAAGCACATATACGCACAAACACACACGCAATCGACACACACAACCATTACGACATCACTTACTTTGGAGGACCACGGCTGCAAGCAGTTGGCATAGCAACGGACGAGGAAAGCCATTTCCCAATTAAAAAAAGGAAACTTTCCAGTAAAAAAAAAAAAAAAAGGAAGGAAGAGCAAGTTCCTCTCAGAATCCAGACAAATAAACGCTTGACCCGGCGAGCGAATCACGTATCCTTGTCATCGGGAACCACCAGAAACAAGCCTTGCAGGATCCAGAACTTCATCCTCACACGAGCTCATGAACTCCTGGAGTCCGGGATGAGGACGGATATTAACTAGCATATGCAAAACTACACGCAAACTAGCGTCCGCATCCGTCCGGTGCAGAGTGAGCTTTCCCTGGAGAACAGCAGAATAAAGCATTCCCTCGAGAGCCGAGAGCCGCGCTTCGATCGAGGGTCTGCCGCTGAAGACGAGCGTCTGGGAGTGAGAGGGAGAAGCCGGGAGAAAACATGACATCACCTGCGCTGGGAGGAGGGTGGGGTAAGATGGGCCGACTGCATTAGAGCCATTGGCTGAGAGGAGGAGTGGAAACACGAGCGTCTTTATTGATCAGAGAGCGGCCAGCGTCTCCTGCACTGCAAAAACATGCGTTTCCAGTCCAAATATCGAAACATTGATGATCGAGAAGCATTTAATGAAAGACATGAGAAATCATATCTTGTTTTCAAAAAAAAAAAAAAAAAAAAGTGAGTTTTTGATTAAAACAAGCTAAATTATCTGCCAATGGGGTAAGAAAAATAACCTTGTTTCCAGTCCAAATATCTAAACATTATTAAATCGAGAAGCATTTACTAGATGAGTGAAATGACATGAGAAATTATATCTTGTTTTCTATAATAATAATAAAAAAAATAATAATAAAATTTTTTAAATGAAGTGAGTTTTTGATTAAAACAAGCAAAAATCGAGAAGCATTTACTAGATGACATGACATGACATGAAACGACATGAGAAATCATATCTTTTCTAAAACAAAAATTATAACGAAGTGAGTTTTTGCTTAAAACAAGCAAAATGATCTGCCAATGGTGTAAGAAAAATAACCTTGTTTTCCATTTGAATTGGAATTGAATTCCTCGCCCAGAGGAGGAGAGGAAACACAAGCGTTTTTATTGATCAGCGAACGTCTTCTGCAAAAGTCCATTGTGCACGAACACACTCCGCAAATGAGCGTAAATCACTGCGGACGGTGAAAAGCACTCGTTATGCTAATGTGCTTTGTGAGCGTGACAAAGGAGAGGAGATGAACCTCTCAAGCACTTGATCCTGCTATCAGGTCAGGAATGCTGGGAACATTAAAGCACACGTCGTGTTTTTCCGCATGCACTGGAACTCTGATGATGGGATGCATTGGGAAGCGCATCCCATTCCCTCGGCTCAGAAGCTGAGGCATGACATCATCTCTTTCAGAGGCAGCCAATCAGAGCGCAGCACATGGAGCTTCCCGAGGAGTGAGCGAGGCACATTGGTGTGAAGAAGGATTATGGGGATTGCTACACAATGCCTGTGTCTCTGCAGGGTTTCATCAAACACATTAATCAACATCCATTCATTTGAGAATATTAATTGCATAAAAAATGCAGTCCTCCATGAGCTCAGAGCATCTTGTTTGCAAACGGGATCAACACAACATGCTTCAGGTTCACTGTCCATGTAGCTCTGAAGGTTTCTTAATAAAAAGAAAAATTCAATTCGAATCACATTTTACTTTAAAAACAAAAATGTCTCTCCAGATTCGGCATAAAAAGCATATTTAGCTCATTTATTTCTAGAAAACACAAAAACAAGCCACTAATACATTATAATAAATGCAATGAGAAGAATAAATCAATTTGCTTAATATACTATAATATAATATTCGGATGGTTTTAATGTTTCCCAAAACAATTTGTTTTTCATATATTGTAAAATGCTGATATATATTTTTTCATTGTCCACTAGTGAGCCATTCATATGGTGAAATGTGTCATGTGACAGAAAATATTACACAGGGAGACTTGGTAAAGCTATACTACTATATTTGTGTTGTAGAGATTTTTTTTCATGTAACATGCATGATGCGATTTAATAGATTTAATACAAATAAAAAAAGGTATGAAGCCATTCGATGGCATTCCTGAAGAGTGAAACACTGACACTATCAAAACATCCTGACACAATAATACTGACTCAACCAATGGGAGGGGTTTGGGGGCGGGGCTATCTGTCTGTTTGACCAATGGCAGACGGGAAATGTTCAGAAGAAAAAAGAAAAAAATTACACACTGCATCCTGAAATATTACTTTAAAAAACATAATAATATTACAAATATTATTTTGCCATTCCACCCTGTGCAGTACTTGTTTATTATAATTCATAATATACACTAAAAAAATCATGTGTACCCAAACCCCTTGGTTGAGCCTTTTGGGTAATCTTATGGGGTTATTTTTTCAGTATTTGGATAACAACCCAGTCTTTGGGTAGTTTTTTTTTGTTACCCAGATCTTGGGTCAAACATAACAACCCATGGATTGAGTTATTTACCGCAGTGCAGCTCGTCAAAATGGTGCATGTCTTCGGTAAAATGCAGGTTTGTGTACATTTTATTATATCTATAAATTCGTTATTGTGCTGTGAAGCATCACACAGGGGTGCGATGCGAGTCTCCTAAACGAGTGTGGCGTCTGTCTTTTCACGTGATGGAAACGCCTGATGCCTCGCATAATATTTTATGATCAAAAAAGATACAGAATATAAATATGTATGATGTTAAAATATGTTCTCAGAACGGTTCACTGATTGTTTATGGACAGGTTGTGGAGTCAGTCGCCGCATGAAGTTAGAAGTTCCTCCGCTGAACACGACACAAGCTAGGTTAAATCAACCCATTATGCTGGGTTAAATAAACAACCCAATTTGCTGGGTTAAATGAACCCAACATGTGTTCTGTCCTATATTTACCCAGCCCTTGGGTTGAAAATAACCCTAGTTGGGTTGTTTTTAACCCAGTGTTTTTTGTTTTTTAGAGAGTAGACATTTAAATCTCTCAGTAGAACAAAACCGACAGACATTTACTCTTCCACTGTACGTTCCACTGTAAGTCAACAGCTTCAGGCAGGTTTATTGAGCGCATGAGAAGAACTGGTGCAGATGTAGAGCGTAAACATGACAGACACAACGGATGTGCTTCCTCTCTGAGAGGCCGAGTGTCGCGAGCGCTGCTTCAGACGCCTCGACTCGCGCGCACAGGGGGGGAAAATGATATATGTTTTATAATAAATAAATTAAAATGGAACTCAGTTCAAATATATTAATATAAAATACCCGCATGGAACACAAAAAAATAGATTTGGGTATCTTAATATACTTTAAAAGTACCTGTTTGCCTTATGTAACTAATAAAAATCCTTTTTTATAAGCATCATGTTTATGTTAGCATCATGTTAATTGTGTTAGCATCTGCCCAGTGCTGAGTTTTGCCACTGCAAGCATTACTCACATTTTCTTCAGGAAATGTACATTTAAGAGACACAGCGCATCAGTGTGACAGTGGCGTCTCGAGGCTGATTAATGCGTCTGTGTGCACACGGGTCTCACTGTCTCAGGCTTTCAGAAGAGTGACAGTGACAATAACACACACACACACACACTTGATATCAGTTTCCTCATGCTAACTAAAAATCATTGTGAACGTGCACTAGCAGCTCACTAGCGCAACATTCAACTAAAGCAAGTGACCTGATTTGTTAAAGTCCCCCTGTGGTGGAAATCCATCTTTTAATGCTGTTTATATGTCCATGTGGTGTTTTTAATATGTGTAAGTTCATAAGTCGACAGCATTGCTGAGTATTTTCTGCTTAAAACTGCAGTGAACCAAAGACAGTCTCAAAAACACGGTTTGAAATCGCTGGTGTTTCTGACGTCACAAACGACCTTGTAACCAATCAGATCAACGTGTGATCGTCAACCAGTGGATCTCTGAGTGAGTGAGTGAGTGTGTGGAGGCGGGGCTCATTTGCATATTCATAGAACCGAGTATACTAAACGAGGCAAGGGTGTCGAGTTACATTCAACATATTTAAAGGCATGAAGAAAATTGGGTTGATGTTAAACGCCTCCTGTTTTCGCTGATTAAATGTGTTCATGTTTATCGGGCCGTGGTTTGTCTGAGAAGTAACGTACATCAAGATGGAAAGAGATGTGTAAAAAGATATTTTATTTTATTTAGCAACCAATTAAAACATAGAAGGAATAGTCCATTTACAGCCAATATAGGCAGTTTAACATAGGAAATATATGTTTTTGTAAGATTCTTAACAGTTATAGCGCCATATATGGTCCGATCTTCATAAATGTTTGCATGCTTGTTTAGAATCATATGTCGCATATGTTCACCAATTTTCGCGAAGTCCCGAGTTTTCGTTTAGGAGTTACAGGCTTTTGTGTGCATTTGGCCACACCCATTTTCTAAATGACCCTGTTATAGCAACCCAACGGGTAAAGTTCAACTTTTTTGATTATAATGGATCTGGAGTGTCCAGAGAATTGTACTGTGTTGGTTTAATTCAGATTGATTAAAACCTAGGACTAGTTTGCAAAAGTAGGTTTTTACATAATCGTGAATATTTAATGAACGATTTGATTGACAGCAGTGGTTCAAAGTTGTTTAGTATGAGGAGATCTATCAAATGATATGCATATTGTGTGGATGTGTAAAATACCACGTGATAAAAGAGTAACTAGCGCCACCTAGTGGCCGATATCTTTAAAAATTATCACAGACCTCTAGGGCCATGAGTCGAACACACCCACGAGTTTCGTTCTGATCGGCCTCTGTTAACCTTGTTGAATAGATGCTCAAACTTCATTGGCCCATGGCGGCCATGTTTTTTGCGATACACCAATGTCCTCATAAGCTATCTTGGCACAAAGAAAGTGCATACCAATTTTCAAGTCAATCGGACTAACTGTTGGGGGGTTATAGCCATTTCCATGTTTTTTTCCTGTTATAGCGCCTAATAAAAAGAGTCTAATCGCCGTGTTTTTTTATTACTGTGACCTCATTTACAGCCAATATAGGCAGTTTCGGACCATAGATGGCGCTATAACTGCTAAAAATCTTTTAAAAAAACATATATTTCCTATGTTAAACTGCCTATATTGGCTGTAAATCACCTCAAATTTAGCTCCTATATGCGTACCAAGTTTGGTGAATATATCTCATTCCATTCTCTAGTTATAGTAATTTTACTAAAAGTGGCTCCGCCCACTTCAAAAGTTTTGGGGCAACTTAGCGACCGTGAATCAAAATTTCAACCTTTTTTTTATTTTATAATTATTGATATTCAGACTCCAGAGATTATTTCTGTCAGTCAAGACCTAACATCTGGCCAAGTTTCAAGTCTCCAGCACTTACAGTTTTGGTCTCCACGATCAGTTTTACGGCAGAAGAAAAATAATAAAAATCCTTACAATTACGTGCTTGAACCCCTAATTAAAGATTTAAAATGATTGAATTAAATTAAAAATGGCGGAAATGAAATCGGAGCATGAGTCACATGGACTCTTGTTATGATGCTTTCGTGTGAACGCTTCAGTAAATGACGACTGATGTTTATGTTTGCATGATGGACTTTCTGGTCCAGCGCTAGGAAGTTAACGCCTGCAGGGTTACGCTTGCACACATCACTTCCTGCTATTTTCCAGCTCTTCAGACACACACACACACACACTTCCTGTAGAGTGTACTGGGATCTGAAGCGAGTGAAAATCCTCCAACATGAGAGATGATCTCTGCTTTGAGTGGATGAAAACATGAGCTGGGGGTGGGGGGGGGGGGGGGGGGGGGGGTGGGTCAGGGCTGGCATGATGTCATCCTCTAAAATTAGACCTCCAGCACAAACAGCAGAGATTCTCCTGGTGAAGCTCCCAGCCGCGCTCGTGCAGATTACTGATGAATGCACAGCAAACCTGTCCAGCTCAAGCAGAGTAGCCGCGTTTCCATTACCCTTCAAATTGCGCAAATTGAAATTGCGAATTGAAAATATGGGCAATGGAAAATTTCGTTAAAACACCCATTTATCACAAAAAAAGTTTTTGAGGAGGTTTTCCAGGCGGTTCGAAAAAGGATTATTATGAAAAACTGCATTGGAAACAGTTTTTGTGCATTCACAGTCACCTGACGTAGATGGAGAGCTGTGTTTGGACAGAAGGCGAGACAGAGTTCTTCATTAAACTCATAAAAGACTAAATAATTACAGGAATACTGGATTATAAACCAATAAGAAATCCCACAATCAAGATCTTGAAGCAGATTTGCGGGAGAAACACAGAAACTCCTCATATGAGCCGCTCTCAGTATAACGCTCTTTCCTTGCCATTAATGCTTGGAAACACACACGTCTCCTTCCATTAAATATAATGTCTAGTGCGGTGGCTGAGATATACGTAAACCTACTAACATCCGTTGCCATGATTGTTGGAATGACTTATCGTGAGAGGAAAAAAATTACGTTTTAGTCGCATAACATCAGTTAATGGAAACGCCGTCATTTCACAATAGTTTTTAATCGACATTTAGAAAATATCCCAAAAGTTTTGCACAAAATCTGTAATGGAAACCCGGATACTGACGGATATCAGAGACTCACAGTTGATTCCAGTGGAGTTTGTCCTGTGCATTTGCTAAGATCAGTGAAATACGCAGCACACACAAGCGTTGGGTAAAGGAGTTTTCATTCACAACCTTTTTTGAATCGTGATTCCATGAACTGAAACGAGAATTGTGAGGCGTCTAAACATTCCCACCCCTATTTATATGCTTAGGCTTTTCCAGTATTTTCAACATAGACTGTATTAAATATGGACGTAGTGTGTGTGACGTCACCCGTAGTGTTTCTGAAGAGCGCTTTTGAAGCCCAAAGTGGGCGGAGCCGGCCGTCGCCATCTTGGCTGCGAGTCACTCCCGGATAAACGAAAACGGGCAAATAGTGATACACTACAGATTGTTTCAAGGCAGCTTTACATTAATAAACACTGTTGATGTTGTAAAATTAATCAATTATGAAACAAATTCAATTTCAGCTGTAAAGCAGCGATACAGAAGACAATAGAGTCATAGTTCAGTTTAGTTCAATAGCAGTGTCGATGTTGTAAAGTTGGTGTCATTATCCAGCTCAAGTTAATATTCTCAATATTAATCAATATTAGTTTTGTGCCAAGCTTCTCTCCCCATGAAGCACATGTAACGCTATATTAAAGCGCTAAAAACCAAAAAAAAAACGGTTTCTGCTCGCACCTAGAATGCATTTTTGGCAAATTTTTTGCCAATGGAAATTTGGTGCATTCCTAAAAAAATAAATGTCTGATTGAAAACCAAGCGGCAACCTTAAGACCAACACTTAAGTGACTTAAACTGCAGTTCATCGACTGGCCACTAGAGACCGGCTCCAAAAAAAGAGAGTCAATCCCATAAACCCGCATGTTAAAATGCCCAACTTTACAGCAGAAAAACACATGTTTACAGTCTGGTGCAAAAAGTGGTTTTGGTCTATATCGCTAATGTTGCCCTTCATGAGGACTGTGAATATTTTTATAACTCATCCGTTTACATGATATTAAGCCTTAAAGTTCTGCGTAATTAGGGGTGTGGCCACTTGAGTGACAGCTGGATTGCCGCTGATGTCACTACTAGCCGTTTGTTTGCTGTCTGTTAGCCATGCAAATGCTCCTATATTATTCAAAAGTCAGTTTTTACATCTACAGGGGCAGAAAATATGCTTTCATAGTATTTTTAAGATCTTTTCAAAGGACTATAGAGGTGATGCCAACTGAAGAAAGAACAAGAATTACCACTTATGAAACATTACGTTTGCGTATTACTACTAAAGCACTTTGCCGTGCTGTTTCTCTTCAAGTTGAAGATAAAAACTACACAGGTGCCAGTGAGCAACTAGAGTCCCGATGACACATAACGTTAGTCATCATCGCGCTGACAGCATTAGCTGAGCACGAGTGTTACTCATACACAAATGACACAGTTGTGACACACTGCACTATCACTATCAGTTTAAAGTCATTTCAACACTCATTTCATTTCAACATAGTCATTTCAACTCAGCAGCAGACACAGGCTCTCTGACACTGTTCGGCTATTGTCGCACAGTAAACACAAAGATGCATCCATTCAAGAGTAGTTATTATCCAATACATGTCCAATATATGGACATCTGATCTATGAGTGCATACATCTGATTCTCCTTTCAATTCAGGAGCACAGATACTTGTTTTCAACTCCATGAATTCAATTTAAAAAAATATCTTCACTAGTGAAAAGCTGCATTTTGTTTCTAAGCAATGAGGTGATAATGTTGCTGTTTTTGAAGCAATTAAACTCACAGCTTGAGGTTTGTATAGAGACGCAGGTAATCACACACGCGCATTCATTGAATTAAATTGAAATAAACCTAAACTTACTTTATTTCAGAATTCTAGATCGAATGACCTCGAGATAAAATAAAATCAACCATGTTACTCGTATCAAAAGCGATCACCCGTGGAGTCATTCTAGTTTTGATGGAGTTTAATATAAACACATGTCAGATATGAGTGAGGTCTTAAAGTCCCGCTGTGGTGAAAATCATTTGCATATTCACAGAACCGTGTAAGCTAAATGAGGCAAGGGTGTCGAGCATAAAAAAAAGTTTAAATATGTCATTTTGATGGTCCCTTTAACACGTTCTGTTGACTATAAGTAACACTGGACCAACATCTCTACTAACTCTCATTATAGTGTGTGTAGAGTATTAGTAGAGTATTAGTAGACTGGTAGGGTTAGAAGTTGACATGTAGTTGCAAAGTTACTTATAGTCAGTAGAAATTCTGTTGAAGAGCATCACAATAGAGTCAACAGATATTAAGCAGACAGTCAACTAATACTCTAGTAATACTCTAATATACTAATACTCTACCAATCCTCTACCAATGCCCTACCAATGCTCTACCAATGCTCTACCGATACTCTACCAATGCTCTACCAATGCTCTACCAATGCTCTACCAATGCTCTACCAATGCTCTACCAATGCTCTACCAATCCTCTACCAATCCTCTACCAATGCTCTACCAATGCTCTACCAATGCTCTACCAATGCTCTACCAATCCTCTACCAATCCTCTACCAATGCTCTACCAATGCTCTACCAATGCTCTACTAATACTCTACCAATACCTACCAATGCTCTACCAATGCTCTACCAATGCTCTACCAATGCTCTACCAATGCTCTACCAATACTAATACTCTACCAATGCTCTACCAATGCTCTACCAATGCTCCACCAATACCTCCCAATGCTCTACCAATACCTACCAATGCTCTACCAATGCTCTACTAATACTCTACCAATCCTCTACCAATGCTCTACCAATCCTCTACCAATGCTCTACTAATACTCTACCAATACCTACCAATGCTCTACCAATGCTCTACCAATGCTCTACCAATGCTCTACCAATGCTCTACTAATACTCTACCAATACCTACCAATGCTCTACCAATGCTCTACCAATGCTCTACCAATACTCTACCAATGCTCTACCAATGCTCTACCAATGCTCTACCAATACTCTACCAATGCTCTACCAATGCTCTACCAATACTCTACCAATACTCTACCAATACTCTACCAATACTCTACCAATACTCTACCAATGCTCTACCAATACTCTACCAATGCTCTACCAATACCTACCAATACTCTACCAATGCTCTACTAATACTCTACCAATGCTCTACTAACAATCTACTAACACTCTACCAATGCTCTACTAATACTCTACCAATGCTCTACCAATGCTCTACCAATGCTCTACCAATGCTCTACCAATACTCTACCAATACTCTACCAATACTCTGCCAATACTCTACCAATACTCTACCAATGCTCTACCAATACTCTACCAATGCTCTACCAATACCTACCAATGCTCTACCAATACCTACCAATACTCTACCAATGCTCTACTAATACTCTACCAATGCTCTACCAATACCTACCAATACTCTACCAATGCTCTACCAATACTCTACCAATGCTCTACTAACAATCTACTAACACTCTACCAATGCTCTACCAATACTCTACCAATGCTCTACCAATACCTACCAATACTCTACCAATGCTCTACCAATACTCTACTAATACTCTACCAATACCTACCAATGCTCTACCAATGCTCTACCAATGCTCTACCAATACTCTACCAATGCTCTACCAATGCTCTACCAATGCTCTACCAATACTCTACCAATGCTCTACCAATACTCTACCAATACTCTACCAATGCTCTACCAATACCTACTAATACTCTACCAATGCTCTACTAATACTCTACCAATGCTCTACTAACAATCTACTAACACTCTACCAATGCTCTACTAATACTCTACCAATGCTCTACCAATGCTCTACCAATGCTCTACCAATGCTCTACCAATGCTCTACCAATACTCTACCAATGCTCTACCAATACTCTACCAATACTCTACCAATACTCTGCCAATACTCTACCAATACTCTACCAATGCTCTACCAATACTCTACCAATGCTCTACCAATACCTACCAATGCTCTACCAATACCTACCAATACTCTACCAATGCTCTACTAATACTCTACCAATGCTCTACTAACAATCTACTAACACTCTACCAATGCTCTACCAATACTCTACCAATGCTCTACCAATACCTACCAATACTCTACCAATGCTCTACCAATACTCTACCAATGCTCTACCAATACTCTACCAATACTCTACCAATGCTCTACTAATACTAATACTCTACAAATACTCTACCAATGCTCTACCAATACTCTACCAATGCTCTACCAATGCTCTACCAATGCTCTACCAATACTCTACCAATGCTCTACTAATACTAATACTCTACAAATACTCTACCAATGCTCTACCAATACTCTACCAATACTCTACCAATGCTCTACTAATACTAATGCTCTACTAATACTAATACTCTACCAATGCTCTACCAATACCTACCAATACTCTACCAATGCTCTACTAATACTAATACTCTACCAATGCTCTACCAATAATCTACCAATGCTCTACTAACAATCTACTAACACTCTACCAATGCTCTACCAATACTCTACCAATGCTCTACCAATACTCTACCAATGCTCTACTAATACTAATACTCTACAAATACTCTACCAATGCTCTACCAATACTCTACCAATGCTCTACCAATGCTCTACCAATGCTCTACCAATGCTCTACCAATGCTCTACCAATGCTCTACCAATGCTCTACTAATACTAATACTCTACAAATACTCTACCAATGCTCTACCAATACTCTACCAATGCTCTACCAATACTCTACCAATACTCTACCAATGCTCTACCAATACTCTACCAATGCTCTACTAATACTAATACTCTACAAATACTCTACCAATGCTCTACCAATACTCTACCAATGCTCTACCAATGCTCTACCAATGCTCTACCAATGCTCTACCAATGCTCTACCAATGCTCTACCAATGCTCTACTAATACTAATACTCTACAAATACTCTACCAATGCTCTACCAATACTCTACCAATGCTCTACTAATACTAATGCTCTACTAATACTAATACTCTACCAATGCTCTACCAATAATCTACCAATGCTCTACCAATACTCTACCAATGCTCTACTAACAATCTACTAACACTCTACCAATACTCTACCAATGCTCTACCAATACTCTACTAATACTCTACTAATACTCTACTGAGAGTTAGTTGACTTGTAGTTACTTATAGTCAACAGAATGTCCAAAAGGAGCATCAAAATAAAGTGTAACCCACACTTTTAACTCTTCATGACATATGGAGAAGCACAGACGCAGTGACAGCAGAAACTGGTGAACCATCAAAGCTTGACTGTTATTCAGCGGCCCAGACGAGTTTCAGTCTGACAGGAAACGACACCAAAGACACGCGGTTCTGCTCTAGTTTGCATCCCTTGTTTACTTTCTCACTGCTGATCACTTCACATATAAGCTGAGCCTTCACTGAACACACAGCCATGGTCTGTCTATTCATGTACTCGAAAATACTGATATCATACTGATAGCCCTGATATCATACTGATAGCCCTGATATCATCATCAAGAAAAAAGTCTAACTAAAAGAAAAGGAAATCTTACATACTTTGGAAATTTTTTATTATTTCTTAGAAAAAAAACCTATATCTTAAAGGTTTCACTGCTTATATTTTGTGTGCCAAATCAATGTCATGTGGTGCAACTCTAGAAAACCCAGAATGACATTTACTAATTAAGCATTTCTGATAATTGTTTGAATTAAAAAGTTAAACCTTTTCAAAAAATTATGATTAAGATGTGCACACACACACACTCCATGTGAAAGTATGTTTATTTCTCTACTTGACATTCATTCGAATTAAAACTTTAAAAAAGCATATTTTACAATCATTTTTTGTACTTTTTTCTTTTTTCTTCTGTATTGAATTAGAATTAGGACATTGCAAGAATTTTACATATAAATATCGATATCTGCCAATAATGTTATTTAAATGATTCGTTTTGATGATCAAAAGCTGTGGTTTAAAAAAAAAAATATTGTAATACATTGATGATTGAGAGATGAACAAATAAACCTTCCTCAAAAGCCTGATGATCATATTTGATACTCGTGATTTTTCAAAAAAATATGTATGATAATCAAGTAAACCGAAGTCTGAAATATTACTAACAATATCAAAGTTATTCTTATGTTTACTTGATAAAATCAGTGCAGATTTGACAGCAGAAACACACGAGCTGAAGAAGGACGTTTGTACAAATACAATAGCTTCAATAAAATCAATAGTTTTGATCATGTTGATCCTTTAGAAATATAAAATGGGATACAGTGGGCTTTATTGGGTAGTTTAATGTTCTTTGGCCTTCAATAAACATGTGCTTATGTTGACCAACACATTACACTGACCGACTGACAAAAACAAAGTACATCCACAGTGAACAAAGAGAGGATGAGCTCTTACCTGCCACACACACACACACACACACACACACACACTCAGGAAACAGTACCGTATAGTCTGCTAACTAACGGCACAAAGCCTCGTGTCCAAGAACTGAGGAGTGTGTACAACAGATTACTGAGAAGCCTAACTGACAGACAGATCATATCAGCGGAAGAAACTCATCAACACATGAGCGTGTTGAACTTCACTCGACTTCATTTCTCAGACATTAGAAATCATAATATGTGAGCCTGGATCACAAAACCAGTCACATGTCTCACAGGTATATTTGTGGCAATAGCCAACAATACATTGTATGGGTCAAAATGATCGATTTTTCTTTTTATGTCAAAAAATCATTAGGATATTAAGTGAAGCTCATGTTCCATGAAGATATTTTGTACATTTCCTACCGTAAATATATAAAAAATGTATTTTTGTGAGTGAATGCGGCTCAATCGCCAACATAAATGCACAACTTTAAAGGAGATTTTCTCAATGTTTACATTTTTTTTGCACCCTCAGATTTTCAATAGTAGTATCTCTGCCAAATATTGTCCTATCCTAACACACCATACACCAACGGAAAGCTGATTTATTCAGCTTTCATATGATATATACATCTCAATTAAAAAAAATTAACCCTTGTGACTGGTTTTGTGGTCCAGGGTCACATATAAACTGCTAAACCACTAGAAATGATCTTATATTGGAGCTCTTACCGCGTCCGAGGCGTCCTGGGCGTCTACGATGAGCTGTCGCTCTCCTCCGGCGTTCACCTTATGGAAGCGGCGTCGCGAGTGTCTCTGAGGTCCGTGTCTCTGCAGAGCGTCGTCGTCGCTCTCGCTGGCGTTCTCCACCTGTGAAGAAGAGCCGGCGTCAGAAGCCTCGGCATCTTGGTTGAACATCCAGTTCTTCCAGACCACCGAGAGCCTGTGCAGGCGCAGGAGACTCATGTGGACGGCATTCGTGGAGTCACGGGGCGAGAGAAAGCGAGTGTGTGTCGGGTCGAGGAGTTTAACACACAGCAGAGCTGCAGTCAGGCCACAGCTTCCTGTAGGAAACCGTAAATACACAAATATCCTCTGCGAGCTGAAGCAACAAGAGCTCTGAAGCGTGAGCTGCGTCTTTGGCTCCGTCTAAGTTAAGCCGGATACATTTTAAAAGCGGCGTTTTCATTTAAAGTGCTCTCCGTCCACACTAGCGTTTTCAGGCGTTTTCCAAGAGTGTGTGAAGGAACATGTTTTAGCAACTGTGTGAACGTGAACAGCACATAACAGACACAATACCGCTATAAACATGAATATCTATTGGTACAACATGCGTCACATGACTAAACTTACGTCATCGTTTTTAAATACCTGCGTTCTGACAGTCCACACTACAACACGAAAACAGCGTTTACGAATTGATCCACTTTGGAGAGTTTTCAAAAAGCTTTGTTTTCATTAATAAAAAAGCTCTTTTTTATATTTTAAGAGTTGTCCGGACGGATTTCCCGGGTAAACTGCGTACTTTCGTCATTCGTCCGTGTCTGTTTACGTCACAGCCGTAAATAAAGGCGATAAAGTCAGGCTACTACTATATGCAGTAAACACAGTTGATGCCACAACAGCCTTGAAACCAAAAGGAGTTCGCAAACAAAAAGGGAAAGTACTAGTATATATGAAACTAAAGCCGCCAGTAGGAGGCAGTGTCCTAATAAGTGAATCATTGAATCATTGACTCACCCGATTCATTCAAACCAGCTGATTCATTCATGAAAGAAGCAAGTGTCCACTGACTTTATGAATGAGTCATTGAATCATTGACTCACCCGATTCATTCAAACCAGCTGATTCATTCATGAAAGAAGCAAGTGTCCACTGACTTTATGACTATTGAATCATTGACTCACCCGATTCATTCAAACCAGCTGATTCATTCATGAAAGAAGCAAGTGTCCACTGACTTTATGACTATTGAATCATTGACTCACCCGATTTGTTCAAAAACAGTGAATCATTCGAGAACGAAACACCGCTATGTTGTCTAGGTTTGCAACTCAAAGTTTATGGTGGTAACAATGCCAATCTCTAAACCAGTAATACTTTGGTTTATTTGCCTGTAAACAACCTTGGCAAGTTATAGTTAGGTATAGGTGCTCAGGTGAAAAAAGTATAATTATTTATAAAAAGTAAAGTTACATATTGTTGATTATATTTTAATTAAATACACTATTTGAAATCAGTATAAATAAAATCCATCTTACCGTTTACCAAAATCCATTTACACTGCAATTTCAATTGCCTAAATAATGTTATGAGATTAAAATTAATGTTCTAAATATAACATTTGAAATATAAACATAGGAAATGTTGGGGGAAAATTAAATGATACTATCATATATGAAACTAAAGCCGCCAGTAGGTGGCAGTGACGTAATAAGTGAATTATTGAATCATTCATTCAACCGATTCATTCAAACCAGCTGATGCATTCATGAAAGAAGCAAGTGTCCGCTGACTTTATGACTGAGTCATTGAATCATTGACTCACCCGATTTGTTCAAACCAGCTGATTCATTCATGAAAGAAGCAAGTGTCCACTGACTTTATGACTGAGTCATTGAATCATTGACTCACCCGATTTCTTCAAAAACAGTGAATCATTCGAGAACGAAACACCGCTATGTGTTGCTGGGAAACTTTTCTGCTTTGTTTTAGACTGTTTTCATTGGCAAAATAAGAGTAAAACAGTCAAAACTGACAAAGTTGTGTCTAAAAATGGTCAATTCACGATCAACTTATTGTTTATTGAATTGATGTACAAAATGACTATCACATTTTCAATCGTGTTGATATTCAAGAAAACAGCGCTCTTGCTCTGTGTGATATTGCTTAATTATACTATTATACTATACTATATACTACAAAACACAATAACTCATACAGGGCAATTCATATCCTGAAATTTGGGGGAGTTTTTAATAATTTTGGTGACATTTACGACCTAGCACATCCCTATTTTACGTCAACACTGTCAAACAACATCATTGGGAGAGCCTCGTGTGGTCTCGCAAAATCATGAAGATTACGTTGGTGGGAACTTGCTTAGTTGAGAATTGAGAAATTTAAACAAAAACTAAAATATGGACTAAAAAAAAGTCTTGCAAAAGGCCAGAGGGGTCTATCTGTGCTTCAGCCTAATGCTTGTCATCTAAAACCTAGACAGATCATTCAAAATAAGGACTACCTTAAGACGACAGCTGAACATGTCCATAAATCAGCAGAAGACGAAGGTGGAAACAGTGTGTGAGGATCTCAGAGGGACCCGCTGGGGGGTGTGTGTGTGTGTGTGTGTGTGTGTGTGTGAGAGAGTGGTGTCGCCCTCTGCAGGTCAGGGGGAGAATCACACCACAGCTTCAGTGAGCCGAACTTAATTCTTAATAACTTAAAAACGCTTCAGTAAAAACCTGTTAATTAGTAAGTCCCTTAACAAATGCGGTGAAAAACTACTAGATCTAATGGGATATTCAATGTAATTTGTCAGCAAAATACTGTTAAATGTACAGTTTTTGGAAGAACAAGTATTCTTATAATTTACAGTGAAAAACCATAAATTGAAACTCCCAGAATTCCCTGTGTGGCGGCTCACTTTTAATGTTTTTTCGTAGTTTTTTTCTTATCAGTTATACATTGGGGTTTAATGTTGCATATATGAATGTTGTTAAATTAATGTTTATTGCATTATTTTAGTGTCATGTTTGTATTTGTGTTATGAGACTGTGCATCTTCTATATATTAGTATTAACTTCAGCTATGATTCATCATGTGTCTTTTTAAAACCTGTGTTTTAAGGTGGTTGTCAGTATATTATCAGATTGTACTATTTTTATACAGGTGAAACTCAAAAAATTTAGAATATGGTGCAAAAGTCCATTTATTTCAGTAATTCAACTTAAAAGGTGAAACTAATATATTATATAGACTCATTACATGCAAAGTGAGATATTTCAAGCCTTTATTGGTTATAATTATGATGATTATGGCTTACAGCTTATGAAAACCCCAAATTCAAAATTAGAATATTGTGAAAAGGTTTTCATAAGCTGTGCAAGGATTGATCACGTAATACATGGTCAAGATCAGACTCTGACACGGCGGGCATCGCTGTACAACAGCCACACCGACACCAGGTAGCGTCGCCGACCCGCTCTTCGCCCCAAACCACCTCCGCTGTTCGACATAGCCACGTAACTTACATGGTGTTGACAAGAGAGACCGAGAGAGTTGATTCTTAGCCAAAAAAAACATAGTTCTTTCATGTGTAATTACTTCCACCAACTAATCAAGTATTCTCGTAAGCGTAGAATCTGCCATTCAGAATACACAGGAGCGAGCCGCTCGAATGGCGGCAGCCATGTTGCGCATCCATCTTGAAAATACATTAGCCAAAGAGGGACATACCTAGAAATTCAAGCTTCGCCTTTCGCGCTTTTACAGTCAGTAGGGCTGTCACTTTTGTGAATAAAATTTCGACTTTTGAGACATAAGTGTTCATTTCCATTTCTAAAGACGTTTCCATTTTCAACACCAAATACAGGCAAATCCACGGCCACCTAACAGGCATTAGGACGAGCGTAAAGAGGCGCTTGAGACGCACAAGTCAGCAATATTCCTGATGATTTATTGGCGTGAAGTTTCAGCACAATGAGAAACAGGAGCGCAACATTCAGGGATTGAGATTAACACCTCGACCCGCCACTAGGGCTGTCACTTTACGTTCGAAAATCGATTGCACAATCGACCGGACCAACCAACAAAAGTTTCGAAAACGAAAATCGGAAATCGATTTAAACAGCCTTTTTTTTTTTTTACCAAAAATGTGTTTTAGGAGGACAGATCAATACAGTATCAGAACATGTGGGATGCTGGAAAATAACAATGTCTTTTCTGTTCACCAAATTTGCTATTACTTCAGTGCAAGTGAACAAGCGCGCCGTTATTTGTTGCTTAGTGACGTGTGTGTGTGTGTGTGTGTGTGTGTGTGTGTGTGTGTGTGTTAGGGCTGTCAAAATTGCTCAAAAATGACGTTCGAATATTCCCTCTATAAAAAACACATATATTCGAACTATTCGAATATCTGGTTGCGCATATTGTCAATGACGCGCATTACGTCAATAACAGGACAAATTAATACAAAGAGACACAACTACTTGTATAGGTAGTTTATTTAAGTTTAAACATATTTGACAACGTATTAACTTACACAAAACCAAGTAAATCAACTAATGGCCAAGACCGCAGACCTCACTCTCGCTCGCACTCACAGGCACTCTCTCTCTCTCTCTCTCTCGCCCTCACGCTCTCTGCGCATAATGAACAACAATAAACAAATGTTGAGTGCTGATCAAGAGTTTTGTGCAAGCAATTTAAGGTCGCGACTCTTGTCCTAAATATAGCAGGCTTCATTCGGTGATTGAAACAAATATTATTAACATTAATTGAAGTTTTACAGTATATAGAACCGACATTGAACGCTCCGAGCGAGCTGTGTTGTGGTAAACTGCTGCTAGCCTGCTACTATGGCTATTTCGAGGGCGTCTGGCCACGCCCCCATTGGCGGGCTCTGACGTGTCTGATGTAATGCTAGCTCATTGGCGCACACGTTGGAGGCGCCCGTGCCATTGGATGTGCAGTTGACGCAGCACAGCCAATGAGTGAGCCAGACACTCACTGTGTCTGTGCAGCTGGAAAATGCGTTTTACATTTTAAGCTTCAGAATTTTGCCACTCGCAAAGCAGACAGCCGCGCCTCTGCTACCGCGGGCGTGTTTTTCCTCATGATTCGAATATTAATTTTCATTTTAATTATTTCAATTTTCAACGTCTTTAGACATGGATTTTACAATCAATTCACTAAACACTTATGTCTCAAAAATCGATCAGGATTTTTCCACAAAAGTGACAGCCCTACCCGCCACATGCGGGTAAAAATGAACTTTGGCGGGAAATCAAATCACGAGCCAATCTGGCGTGTTTCTGTGTTTACTCACTTTGCTGGGGAAGTTCGTGTAAGACAAATCTGTGCGGATTTAGCGCAAATACGCAACTCGTGATCCTCATGATATATTAAATACAGCGTATTGCAGAATCTGCGCATTTCTGGCTTACTTGAACACACACACACACACACACACACACACACACGTCACTACGCAACAAATAACAGCGCGCTTGTTCACTTGCATTGAAGTAATAGCGAATATTAAAAAGCATGAAGACATTGTTATTTTCCAGCATCCTACATGTTGTGTGTGCTGTGTTGATCTGTCCACCTAACACACATTTTTGGTAAAAAAAATTTAAAAAGCCGTTAAAATCGATTCCCTATTTTCGTTTTCGAAACTTGTGTTGGTTGGTCCGATCGATTGTGCAATCGATTTTCTAACGTAAAGTGACGGCCCTAGCAGTCAGGGCCACCGTGAGGATCGCGAGGGGGAGATTACTCGCGACGCCGGCTGATTTGAAAGCCTGTTGTTATTTTATGTAGCCTACGCTGTAAACATTGCCTTACACTATTAATCTCGTACAATATACAGAATAACGATAGCACTGTACTTCACTAACATTAGCTTGGGAACCTGATAGCTGATGTTAGCAATGAAATGGTACGAAAACGTAAAACTATTATTCGTTTTACATAGAGTTCATAACCGACATGTTAACTGACTAAATAACTAAATACAATTTGTAATAGTTTTCTAAAGTAACCTCATCACTTGGCGAACTGGAAGCCATGTTAATCTTGGAGTAACACGGCCACCGTATGAGTTAAAACGCTCTAGGAATGGGGCTAGAAAGTAATATTCAGTTGGTAGTCATATACAATTTCACCGCTAGATCTTACACAGTGTAGCTTTAATTTCTTTTCGACTGAAGAAAGAAAGACATGAACATCTTGGATGATGTGCGGGAGAGTAAATTATCAGGAGATTTTCATTCTGAAGTGCACTGATCCCTTAAGGAAGCATGTTTTGGCGGCTTTAGTCTATGTGCCGTCAGTCTGAACGTCTGACGTGTGTGTAACGCGCCACTCACCACAATCATCTCAGACGGCTCTAAAGTGATGCATTCACAGCCTCTTCTTCCTCCACGCTGAGTCCCGAAACTGCAGACACACACACACACACGAATCAGGGCAACAAATCTCACACACATATCAAATCTCAATCAGAAAACCACGTTTTTATTTCCACAAACACAGTCAATAATGTCCAATTGACCCTTCGCATGGAGTTTGATTGACAAGTGATCTGACCAATCATGATCCGCCATCCGCCATTTTGTCCGACAAAGTAGTCAGGAGAGTTAGTAGATTAACGTTGGAGGATTTGAACTTGAGAAACTGTACTGACGTCTTTCCACAGTTGAAACAACATTCCTTCTGATGTTCATTCATGTTTATTTGATGCTATAAAGGAACTAGAAGGAAGAGATGATCGGATCACGAGCGGCTTTAACTGAGCGATCTGTCAGACACATTAAAGAGACACAAAACGGTATTTATTGTTTCATAACAAAAGTATGTGTGTTCACTTTGTGAGAACATGGTGTGTGTGAGAGCGGCGTGGCTTGTTGGACGTTAACTAAAGGGGGCGGGTCTTTGCGAACGGTCAATTGAATTGAATGATGGCCCATAAGAGACACTGAACACCTGGTCGTCTTGAAGAAGAAAACAAAAAGACAACATTAGTGAAGATGATGTTCAGAGGCCGGTGTCTAATTTCACACTGCTAATGAAAACAGAAGTTAGGGGTTGAACACACTAGTCGACTTTAATGCTCTGCCGTGACGCTTTAAGCTTGACGTCGACAAGTCGCTGATCATCAAAAATTAGCAATCGCAACAAATAGATACAACTTAAAAAAAACAGTGTTTTAGGATTTTCAGGTACAGAAACTGTAATCAAGTGTAAAATAACACTGCACTTTATAAATAAAATATACATTACAAATATACTTACAAACGTTATTCAGTCAAGAACGAGTGCATTTTCTCTCTGTCTTCTGTTGTTTGATTATAGATAATAATAATATTATAGATAATATTAGTGCTGTCACTTTAAGAGCTGCGCGGATCCAATATACAGTGCTCAGCATAAGTGAACACACCCATGCTAAAGTTGACTAAAAAGAGGAATAAAAAATCATCTTTTGTAAATTGATCTTAATGCCTTAAGGCGAGACACTACAGATGAATAGGGTAATTTTTTTAACTGGCAGATATCACCATGAAACTTTCCCAGTTGATTACCTACATTAAGATGAGAAAAAAATGTATTACAAGTTTTCTGTAATTTAATGTTTAAATATGCAAATTAGGTATTATCTAATAAAATATGCACTAATTTGCATATATTTCAAAAATTGAAATCTGAGTATTGGATAAAGCCAGGCTCAAAATTATTTTTTCATTGTGTTCACATATTAGATGGGAAAAAAATTACAGAGGGATTTATGGATATCTACTTTTGTTATCCTATAAATCAGAATATACTGTCAATAGCCTTAAAAAAAAAGATTTTTGCCATGTTTTTTGGAATAAAATGTTATATAAATCGGGCTAGGAATAATATATTTACAAATCCCTCTGTAAATGTCTTCTTAATATAACTAGGTACAAGACTGGAAAGTTTGGTGTATATAGGTGCTACCGAAGTGGAGATTTCGGACTTTGAGTATGAGAGAAAAGTCATTTTGAGAAAACGGGCTTTAAAGATTTAGCATCAGCCAATGAGATTGCACATTTGCGCCCTTTTACTTTCACGATTGGTTGCTGATAAAAAGGAAATGACCATATTTGGATCCGACAACATTGTACAAGAGAGAGAGAGCTTTCTAACGGTGTGTGTGATGACAGGGTGCAGATCGCGATCGCGGAGCAACGGATGATTTACAACGCCAACTTTTGATGAATTTATGAGAAATCTACAGACGCAAACAGACAAAGTGCAGTAATATAAAGACCTAAATGTGTATTTCGGACTTTTTTTCACCACAAGTCTGAAAGAAGACATGTTTTTGAAGACAAATATCCCGAAATCTCAAAATTGACCAGTGAAAAAAAAACGATGTTTTTGCCTGCCGTGTCTCGCCTTAATTAAAAAAAGGAGGAAAAATCCAACCTTTAAGGACACCAATTTTCTTTGTGAATGTATAATGTATCGTAAATAAACAAATGTTCTTCCTTAAATACAGGGGTCATAAGTCAGGACACCCCTGTGTTAAACTCCCATAGAGGGGAAGATTTATATTTTTAATGGTCAGCTATTTCATGGATCCAGGACACTATGATCCTGATAAAGTTCC
Organism: Rhinichthys klamathensis goyatoka; assembly: GCF_029890125.1. NCBI lineage: Eukaryota > Metazoa > Chordata > Actinopteri > Cypriniformes > Leuciscidae > Rhinichthys > Rhinichthys klamathensis. The sequence continues at coordinate 393,601 of NW_026607158.1, read as the reverse complement.
CTCGGCCTTTGGGATTAAAATATCCAACATCATCATCACACACCCTTCACCACACCTAGAGATTGGCATGGTTTTATTTCAGTTAGCCTAAAAGCTGGTTTGATTTGCACTGAGAGATGATCTTATGGAAAGTACAACAAGCTAATTTCTAACTAATCTTTCTCTTTCTTTCTTTCTAACTAATCTTTCTTTTTTCTTTCTTTCTTTCTTTCAAACTAACTTTGTTTCTTTCTAACTAATCTTTCTTTCTTTCAAATTTTCTTTCTTTCTATTTTAATTACAAGGCTAGGGGAACTTTTTTAACTTTAACTTTATCAGTCATTTGAAATGGTCACAAAGGAATCAATAAGAGGAATCTAAATTTTGATTTTACCCCAAGCGGTAACACTTTACTTGAAGGGGTGTGCATAAGACTAACATGACACCTTCATAATCATGACATGACACATGTTATGAATATGAAGGAGGTTTTATGCATGTTTGTGACAACTGTCATTAAGTGTCATTCGCTCAATTATGACATTTTTAATGCAAATATGACATTGTTTGAGATGTCTTTGTTATCACACCTTGACATAAACCAATACATCATAACCTGTCAGTGTCTTCGTCATGACAACTTGACATTACTAAGACAACACAACCTGTCATAAACATGACATAGCAGATTCATTATCAAACTTAAGAAACCACTTAGCTTTATTGGTTAACATTACATTAAACTGTCAGGTGGTTGGTTCTGACATTGGCTGTTATGAAGCCATTATAACTGTTTAATGACAAATTCAATTTGTACCACTGTAGTTGAGGTCACGAAAAATATTCATGACAGAGTTATAATGCCCTCATGACAGCCAATGTCAAAACCAACCACATGACAGTTTAACTTAATTTAATGTCAAGTTGTCATGACAAAGACACTGACAGGTTATGATGTATTGGTTTATGTCAAGGTGTCATAACAAAGACATCTTAAACAATGTCATATTTGCATTCAAAATGTCATTATTGAGCGAAAGACACTTAATGACAGTTGTCATAAACATGCATAAACCCTCCTTCATATTCATGACATATGTCATGTCATGGTTATGAAGGTGTCATGTCAGTCTTATGTACACCCCTTCAAGTAAAGTGTTACCTAACAAGCATCCGATTCCCAACCCTATCCATGACTCAGGCAGTGCTTGTCATCAGTGTTGCCATGAAATGGACTTTCAGTTTCTCTCTCAGATCACGGCGCAGTGCAGATGTGTCTGTATTGTGTGAGTAGAGCCAGACGGGGTCAGAGGTGAGGAGAGGTGTGCTGCTATCTCAAGCCCCTTCCACACAGAGATTCGGGAAAATACACGGATAAAGTGACCCGGGTTCGTTTGATTTTGGTTCATTCACACTGCCAGTGATTTTCCGGAATCAGAGAGTGCGTTCACACACAACCGTAAAAACCCTGTAAAGACACGTGACATCGATGTGACATGTAGTGTCTCAGCAGCGACTTGAGTTCGCTTATGAGCTGCGACTTCTCTCTAAACCACGCTTGTGCATTTTTCTCTCTAATTCGATCATAAACCGTTTCACTAGCGAACGATCCCAGCTTCAGCGTCATCATTACGACACGGCATTGATCACGGCTTTTGTTCACACCGGGACTGAACACGGCCATGTTATACTAGATCCCCAAGCCGGCATCAATCCCGGGCCGTGTTTGTGTTCACACAGAAGGCGTTCTGGCAATTTCCCGGGATCAACGCGCTGTGTGAAAGGGGCTTTAGGTGTCTATAGCAGTGTTTCCACTGTCACCCCCGGGGCTTGATCGGGCCTCGCCGGGGCTCCTCAGGGCCAACGGCCAAAGCGGGCCAGCTTGTGCTTGAGGAGTGCAAGGTTCGAAATTGCGAACATTTTGGTCGCATATGCTCCTGAAATTTAATCTGTGCAACCTAAAAATATATTTGGGAGCATTTGTGCGAGTGCAAATAATGGTTGTGGTGCGACATGTTTTTATTTCTCTAAAAAACTTTCGCAAATTACTGCACAGTGTGTACTTATGTGCGCTGATACGCGCCGGCCGGACCATCATTCCATCCAACGTTACATAACCAATCAAACTTCATCATTACGTTCTTAACTTATACGATTATAAGTTAAGACTTAACACTTAACACTTATAAGATTTATAATATCAGGGAGGAAATTATAACTATGCAACCGTCTACTACAGCATCGCATCAGGGAGTGCATTATAATATCCCTGAGGAAAAATGTGATTCATTCATTACTATAGGAGAGGAACATTTTTTTTAATTTGTTAAATCATCTAAATCGACAACATGTATGTTAGACCCTATACCGACTAAGCTACTAAAAGAGATGCTTCCAAAGATTCTCTTCTCAATATCATTAATTCATCTTTGTCACTACGATATGTACCAAAAAGTTTTAAGCTGCCTGTTATTAAACCACTTGTTAAAAAAACACAACTTAATCGTACAGAATTGGTCAATTACAGGTCGATCTCGAATCTGCCTTTTCTGTCAAAGATACTAGAAAAGGCAGTATCCTCACAACTCTGTTCCTTTCTAGAAAGAAATGATATCTGTGAGGATTTTCAGTCCGGATTCAGACTGTACCATAGTACCGAGACAGCTCTCATCAGAGTCACACATGATTTGCTCTTATCATCCGATCGTGGTTGTATCTCTCTATTAGTGTTACTCGATCTCAGTGCTGCATTTGATGCTATTGACCACAACATTCTTTTAAATAGACTCGAACATTATGTTGGCATTAGTGGAAATGTATTAGCATGGTTTAAATCACACTTATCTGACCGTTATCAGTTTGTAGCAGTAAATGAAGAGATGTCTTATCGATCACAAGTTCAGTATGGCGTACCACAAGGCTCAGTACTAGGACCGCTGCTGTTCACTCTGTACATGCTAACATTAGAAAACATGGTATTAGTTTTCACTGTAATGCTGATGATACTCAGCTGTATATTTCTTCACGCCCTGACGAAACTTACCAATCCACTAAATTAACGGAATGCATAGCTGATATAAAAAACTGGATGACTAGTAATTTCCTACTACTTAATATAGAAAAAACAGATTCTAATTATTGGACAAAAAACTTCCACACGTAATAACCTAGAATACTGTCTAACACTTGATGGCTGCTCTGTGAAGTCTCGTCGTCGGTTAGGAACCTGGGTGTGTGTGTGTGTGTGTGTGTGTGTGTGTGTGTGTGTGCTCTTTGATACCAGTCTTTCATTTGAAAGTAACGTGAATAGCATCTGTAAAACCACATTCTTCCATCTTTAAAATATATCTAAACTACGTCATATGGTCTCATTTACAAATGCGGAACAGTTAGTTAATGCGTTCATGACCTCAAGGCTAGATTACTGTAATGCTCTTATGGGTGGTTGCCCTGCACGCTTAATAAACAAACTCCAGCTAGTTCAAAACGCCAACACTGCATTGGCTCCCTATTAAACATCATATACATTTTAAAATATTGTTGATTACTTACAAAGCACTAAATGGTTTAGCTCAGCAGTACTTGAGCGAGGTCTTAAAGCATTATAGTCCTTCACGTCTAT
>NW_026607158.1:315000-377500 GCF_029890125.1 Rhinichthys klamathensis goyatoka | reverse complement strand
AAATGGATGAATTTACATGACGTAATACCGATTCTCTGAATTGCTATTCAAGCTAACCGGTACGTTAACACGACAACGATACGCTTAAAACTGAGAAGTTTTTCCTTTGAGTTTTCCGCGTACAGACATCGACAAAACAAATCACACGGATCCGCGGATTTGGATTCACACTGAAAACGCTGTATTCTGCCGCCGGGCCACTAGATGGCGATGAAACACTATGGACTGAACACGTGATACGCATGTGCATGACGTCATCGTCTTCAGAGATTCGCGTTTGTGTCGTTTACACGGACCGTTTTCAAAAGTTTGCGTATCAGGCGCCCAAAACGCCGCTGTCGTGTAAACGAACGGCCAAAACCTATACAAAGATTTACGTTTTTAGTTGAAAACGGTGTTGTGTAAAACAGACCCTAAAATGGCGGCGCCCATCACGTGTTATAGATCATTATATAGCTGTATAAACGACAAACACATTCACTTACACATATTTGACAATCATATAACTATAATATCATGATATAACATAGGGATGTACTTACTAGAAGAGAACGTGGTTTGCATCATAACGCTCATATCTGGCCGTCATGCACATGGACCTGTAACACACAGAGTGAAAAAAAGTTCGCCTTTTTAAAGAAATTAATACTTTTATTCAGCAAGGACACATTAAATTGATCAGAAGTGACAGTAACCCATAGTAAAAAACAAAAAACTATGGCAAAATCTATTTAAAATACATTTACTTCACACTTCAAATCCATTACCATATGTACTGACACATCACTTTAAACTTAGTGATGTAAAATTATAAAATATAATTAAATATTTCTTTATTGCACAATGCATATTTCTTCATATTTAGCCTAAAATGTGTTTTAATATCACTATTATTGAGGATAGTATGATCTCTGTATAATATCAGTCTTTAAATGCAAGATATTTAAAGTGTATCTAAAGTATACTTAGTTCCACTTTAACACAATTCAAATATATTTAAGTATATCTTTAGTTGAACATCAGCTCTATTTCTGCACAATTAAAGTGCATTATTTAATCAATTAAAGTGCAAAATTAGTTCTTCCAATTTGGCAGACTTTCTCTGTTTAATACACCAAAAGTACAATTGCAGGGTATTTATATTAAGCATATAAATATGTAAATGTATTTGTACACTTGTTCAAATACGTATTGTTTTCACTAGGGATGACATGTACAATCTTACAAAAGATTTCTAATTCAAATAAATGTTGTTCTTTTGAACTTTCTCTTTATCAAATAATCCTGAGAAAAAATGTGTGACGGTTTCCACAAAAATCTGAAGCTGTTTTCAACACTGATAATAATCATAAATGTGTCTTAAGCATCAGATCCTCATATTAGAGTGATTTCTGAAGGATCATGTGACACTGAAGACTGGAGTAATGATGTAAGTATGACTTTACTGTATTTCTGCTCAAGTAAATGCAGCTCTGGTGAGTAGAAGAGACTTTACAAAGTCCGACACCCAAAGTTTTGAGAGGTATTTAGTGTGTGTGTTGCTGAGTCTCACCTGAGCTGGTGTTCTCTGAGGTGGGACAGCACGTCCATGTGGTACAGGTGAGCGTAGATGGTGTTCAGGTCCTAAACGACACACACACACACACATCAGTACGCCTCAGCATTAGTCAGGACTAGTGGAGCGCTGGTCAAAGATCTGTCTTTGTGATTGTTATTTGTACAGTTTTGTGAATTTGAGTTTAAAAGTGCAGCATGGGGTTTTGACAACACAACATCAACTCAGGCTGTTCTTCACTACAAAACATCCGTCCAGAGACGAGCAAACGATCATCTCAACAGAAAACAGCATTCATTCATTCTTTAAAACACTTGAGCCGACTAGAGCTGGACGGACACATCAGCTTTCACCGCTATAATCACCCGAGCTGCATAATGAATCTCATTTCATCACGCAAACTAACGCGAGCAGATCGAAATATAACGCTGTAATCGACACTCCACTCTAATCATGTGTCGTAATAGATTTAGTTTCAGTGTGCCACGAAATCTTCAAATTTTGCCTCAAGAAGAGTGTGTGTGTGTGTGTGTGTCTTGTACTGTTTCCCCTGAATATGTCTTTTACACTGTCTGTACCTGTTGTTAAATGCCTGTATAATCAATGGGATGTTTAATTCGATTACTTCTTTTATTGAATGACAATAAAGCTCAACTTGAATATAACAGAGAGAGAGATGGAGAAAACATTTGTAAAATGTATAAACATGCGTAGTTTGCTACTGATTAAAATAATATACTGAACTGTATTCATTTGCTGATTAAATAAAATGTTAAAGGGGACCTATTATGCAAAATTCACTTTTATAAGGTGTTTGAACACAGATGTGTGTCAACCAGGGTTTCCATTGTCCGGTATTTACCGGACATTGGCCGGGAAAAAAATGAAATGTCCGACAAAAATAAATCTCTCCGGTCAAATTGTCCGATTAAAATTGCGTAATAATCCCGCCCCCCTAACACAATATGAATTCGAGAATAAGCCTAAAATGTATAAAGCAAAAATACACCGACTTTTGGCTATGTTATAAAGGAACAGGATCTACCGTTTGAAAGTTATTAAACAACATCACATGCATTTCAAATAAAGCGCACGCCTAGAACGGCTGTAATATAGACCTAAACACCGAACGATTGAGTGAGACGTTTCAGATATGGCCAGGCCCAGGCAGGACAGCCTTAAAGGAACACTCCACCGTTTTGTTTTATTTAATTGGGGTTATTCACGGTCTCCCCTACATTTAGATATGTGGGCAAATGCATGTTTGCCACAAATGCAAGCTTGCCACAAATAACCGGCGAAAGTAATGATTATGCATGAAACATTTGAATTATTGATAAAGTTGATAAATTGATAAAGTTGACGATGCAGACTCGCCATCTTCGCAGTAGTGAACGAGCCTATAGAGCAGGGGTCGGGAACCTTTTTTGACCAAAGAGCCATTTTTTCATTTTTGGTTAATGCATTTTTCCAAAAGAGCCACCGTAAAATAATTATATAATATTATTATTAAAGACGTGCTTTTTATCAATAATTTCAACAGCATTAGGCTAAAAACAAACAAATATTTAGCAAAGTTTCAATATTAATTGTGAAGGGCTTTCACTGTGAGGTTGAGTTATCAACTGATGAGCATAAATCCTCTCTGTCTGAGAGAGAGAGAGAGAGAGAGAGAGAGAGAGAGAGAGAGAGAGAGAGAGAGAGAGAGAGAGAGCTTACATTTACTGTGTTTACGTGAATACTCGACTTGCCATTTTTATATATTTCTGTATTTATTTGGCCGTTTAGGTGCACGACCGAAGACAAAGGCTATGCTTTTCCGTGTTGCGCGCGCACACAGCATCCTGCCAGTAATTCCGTTCTCTTTCGCGACTTATCGCGCTTTTAATATTTCTTTTCAATATAAAGCACATCCTTCTCTTTTTTTCATTCCTTCAATTTTTGTTAGTAATAACTTAAAACAGAATCGTCAACTGAAATCTGCGTGGATTATCAAAAATACGACCCATTTGTCATAAAGGGTCTCAGCGGCAAAAGTGAAAGTATTAAAGTTTATGCTGATTTTCGCCATTATGCCTACCTTAAACAAGCTGCAGCTGCTTGAATCCCAATGCAGGAGCTGTAGGTTATCACAGAGACAAGTTGATTGCTCTGATGACTAACACTCGTGAGCGCGACCAGCACTGAATAGGCTACGCACTTTAGCCGGTACAACATGAATATACTTATTATCATAAACGTTTAACTAACTTCAGTAGACTGTGCTACAAGGGAATTGTAACTGGCAGATTTTTCTGCAGAGAGCCGATCTCTATTGATGTGTCTTTTTTATTGTTTCGCTTGTTTGTTGGTAAAGGGTGAGAGACCTCGCGAGCCACATGATTTTTGCCAAAGAGCCAGGTATGGCTCGCGAGCCATAGGTTCCCGACCGCTGCTATAGAGAGAAGTGTGCACGCGCCGGCGCCTCCGTCCTGATTATATTGTCCACTAGGCCTATATTTGCTTCTTATTTATTAATCCAGGCAAATTTGTTGATGAAACATTGATTAAAATTAAGATACAATTTATACAAAACGAAATTTCCAAGCAAAAATAATATTCGAAGATCGCTGGGTTGATTATTATTCGAAAATCGCACCCCTCTCCACCACATGCACGCACACATGCATTAGACTACACACCAGAGCATGTGAGCAAAGCGGAGCGGTGTGACGCTTATTATAAGTTAAAAAACTTAAAGGATTAGTTCACTTTTAAAAAAACTTTTGCTGATAATTTACTCACCCCCATGTCATCCAAGATGTCAATGTCTTTCTTTCTTCAGTCGAAAAGAAATTAAGGTTTTTGATGAAAACATTCCAGGATTTTTTTCCATATAATGCACTTTGCTGGGCACCAAACGGTCCAAGGTCCAAAAGACAGTTTCAGTGCAAACTGTTCAAAGGGCTTTAAACGATTCCAGACGATGAATAATGGTCTTATCAAGCGAAACGATCGCTCCTTTAAAAAATAAATAACAAAGTTTAAGTTTTATAAGCTCAAATGCTCGCCTTGCTCTGTTCTGTGTGACTCTCCTGTTCGAACTCGTTCATCAAAATGAACAAATCTTTTTTCGAGTCATTTTAATCATTCAACGACCGAAATGAACGAATTGACTCGGAAAAAGATTTGTTCATTTTGATGAACGAGTTCGAACAGGAGAGTCACACAGAACAGAGCAAGGCGAGCATTTGAGCTTATAAAACTTAAACTTTGTTATTTATTTTTTAAATGAGCGATCGTTTCGCTTGATAAGACCCTTATTCATCGTCTGGAATCGTTTAAAGCCCTTTGAACAGTTTGCACTGAAACTGTCTTTTGGACCTTGAACCGTTTGGTGCCCAGCAAAGTGCATTATATGGAGAAAAATCCTGGAATGTTTTCATCAAAAACCTTAATTTCTTTTCGACTGAAGAAAGAAAGACATGGACAACTTGGATGACATGGGGGTGAGTAAATTATCAGCAAACGTTTTTATAAAAGTGAACTAATCCTTTAAACAAACCTTTCGTATTTATAAATAATATAATGTTATTATTTTTTTATTTCATCTATGTTGATTATATGAAAAGGGAACCGCATGAGATGAGTAAGATAGGATCATAAGATGACCAATAGGCCTATATATCGGAAAACATTTGGAATGGGTCAGACATGATTTTGACCACTTATTTAGTTTTGTTTTGTAGAAAGCCTTTCTTTAAAGTTTATTTCGTTTTGTATAAATTGTATCTTCATTTTAATCAATGTTTCATCAACAAATTTGCCTGGATTAATAAATAAGAATTTGTTCATATGAAGTGTGCATTTCTCTCTCTAGGCGCGTTCACTACTGCGAAGATGGCGAGTCTGCATCGTCAACTTTATCAATTTATCAACAATTCAAATGTTTCATGCATAATCATTACTTTCGCCGGTTCTTTGTGGCAAGCTTTATTTCAGGTGTTGCGTGATATCTCTGCGCCCAAGTAGCAGTGCTTCGCCTTTGCTTCGCCTGTGCTTCGCCTGTGCTTCGCCTGTGCTTCGCCTGTGCTTCGCCTGTGCTTCGCCTTTGCTTCGCCTGTGCTTCGCCTGTGCTACTCTGTTCGCCTGTCCGCAACGGCGATGGATTGAAACGCGCGTCCAAGTGAAGATTGCGCAACTCGCGCAGCACATCGTCCATCCAACTGATAGCAGCGGACACGAGCGCTCAGCTTGATTTAAAAAACAACTGATTTTAGCGCTAGATCTCTTATTTAATAGCGAACTAAATAAACCATTTTTTTCTAGCGGAAACTCTGGTGTCAACAGCGTATGTAAACAACCAGATTATAATGGTAAAATTCCACTCACTCACTCCTCACTTTTTATAATCCCCATAAATAATAATCATCCAGTTTTCCCCCAGAAGCCCCGCCACGACTGTTGACGATCTGTCCTACAAACCTGAACAAAACCGTTAAAGTATTATACAGCGCAAATTATTTAACGCCGGACTGCTTCACAACCGAGGGTCAGTTCAACGCTGGATTTGCACAAAAGTTGTTTCTGAAAGATTTGTAGATTAACATGACGGTACATGCTAGTTAATGAGTTGAATCAACTTTACTCAACAACAACTAAACTAAAAGTGAAGTCTCTCCGTCAGTGTCTGACTCCGGTTCTGAACATGTTAAGGCTGAACAACGCTAATGACCGTTTCTGACACTTTGGCTGCGCGAGATTCTCCAGTTTTGTTGTTGCCGGAGTCTCTGAAGCTCGTGTAAAGGCTCCGCCCCCTTCTGAACAGAGGCGGAGCTTCAGCTCATTTGCATTTAAAGGGACATTAAAGGAATATCGCATTATTTAATGAGTTATCGCATTTTTCTTCAATATCGTGCAGCCCGATTACCATCTCATAATAATCCAACAGTAAAACAGCAAAATAAATAAAAGTAAATGATGCCGTCCTCGCCTGGAGCTCGTCATTAACGTCTCTATGACTGATCGTGAGATTCACAAGAGCCCTGAAGCCTGAGTCACACAAGAGTTAATCATGAATCACACTCAGAAACACAGCTGACAGAAAACTGCCAGCGCGCTTCTGAAGAAGCATTTCATTCACACTGGATCACACACACACACACACACACACACGTGTCTCAGCACAACAGTTGTTCAGTATTGTTTAGAGACTCCTCACTGCAATAAGGTGAGTTATTAAAGGGGCGGTTGATTATGATTTCTCTTTTCTAGCTGTAGTTAGTGTGTAATGTTGCTGTTTGATCATAAACAACATCTGCAAAGTTACAACGCTCAAAGTTCAAAGCAAAGGGAGATATTTGCTTTTACAGAACTAGTTTTTTAAGGACTACAACAAACGGCTGGTAGAACTACACGAGCTTCCTCCCGGGTTAGTGACATCACAAACCCTAACATTTACATAAACCCCGCGCCCAGAACACGATTCATAGATTATCATGACAGAATATGCTAATTACTATAAAATATTAAAAATATTTATTTTGTGTAAAACTAAAATATAGTACATTCATTTCATTGACAAAAACATTTTTTGACCGACACGCGAAGAGTGTTCCCATTTTTGTTCACACTCATAGTTTTCCAACATTTTAACTCTCAAGAATTGCTGTATATTATTGCAACTTAACAACTACTTACTAACTATTAATACTGTCAGGAATGGCCTGATATCACAGGCGATGATGAAACTGGAGAATGGTTCACTGCACGAGGCATCAATACAGTCTTCAAACAGCACATTCCCAGCATTCCTCCAGATCATGTTAGCAAAACTAACATTTCAGGTTTGTCAGTTTTGTCTTTTACCAGCACAGCTTATGGACATTCCTGACCTAGAGAGGCATCGTAGTGTCACTTAACAGGCCTCAGTCACACCGTCTGTACTAGCACGCCGCGATACGAGGCTTTCTCTCGCCTGATCAGTGTTGCATCGCCACTAAACTTTATCATATGCACAGCTTGGAAATTTAAACATCCAAGAGATTTAAAGCATTCATTTCTGAGAGACTCGTAGTCGGAGCGCACACACATAAAGCCGTCTCTCAAACATCTTGTGAACACCAAACTGAGTGCTTTCCACAGATTATTCGGTCAGGAACGCACAAAATGACGTGAAAATGCCGGTCTTGGTGAGTATTCACATAAACACAGTCCGTGAGGTCTTAAGAGAAAGAGAAATAAAACACGTGTATCAGTATATTGGATCAGTGCATTCGCTCTTAAAGTGACAGTAACCTAATATTCCTGCTGCCGTCTGTCATTAATGCTAATGAAACAACAAAAGAATGCGAGAATAATTAATCTGAATTAAACATTCAATTTATTCAGTTTCTGTAGTAATCATGTACCTGAAGACTGTTAGCCCTACCTGGAAACCTTAAAGCACTCTTTATTTTATATTTATTTGTATTTTTTGTGCTTCTGCTCATAATTTGTTTATTTGTTGTTTGTTTATTTTGTAAAATTCAATTCAAGGTTGAAATCAAGCTTCTGTGTGCTGTGTGTAAACTCATGCGTAACAAAATGACCTCATTGTAAAAACACGAATACATAAAGTGAGCAAACATTTAGGCGAGATAAGGAAATTAAAGAAATCCCACTGACTGTCAGAGATGAACTTCTCCAGGCAGGGGCAATAACAGCCCACTGGAACTGATGAGCAATGACTTGAATCTAACCAGTTACTTTAGTTAGTCACAAGACTATAGACCAGTGGTTCTCAAACCTTTTACACTAAGTACCAGCTCAGAAAATATGTGGCCCACCAAGTACCATAATGACCAATATTATGGCTCAAAAACCAGGCAGTTTTATTCCTAATAAGAATATTTATTAATATCAGACACTTTAAAGATTGTAAATACACAGTTTGAACATTCAAACTGGGAATAAACTATATAAAGAAAGCGAGCAAAAAACACTAAAGCTGCCCATGACTTCAGTCTAATGTGAGTTACGCACTTTCACAAACTCCCGTTACGATCCCTGAAGCTGTCTACCCTGAAGCTGTCTACCCTGAAGCTGTCTACACTGAAGCTGTCTACCCTGAAGCTGTCTACACTGAAGCTGTCTACACTGAAGCTGTCTACCCTGAAGCTGTCTACACTGAAGCTGTCTACACTGAAGCTGTCTACCCTGAAGCTGTCTACACCGCAGCTGTCTACACCGCAGCTGTCTACCCTGAAGCTGTCTACACTGAAGCTGTCTACACTGAAGCTGTCTACACCGCAGCTGTCTACACCGAAGCTGTCTACCCTGAAGCTGTCTACACTGAAGCTGTCTACACTGAAGCTGTCTACACCGCAGCTGTCTACACCGAAGCTGTCTACCCTGAAGCTGTCTACACTGAAGCTGTCTACACTGAAGCTGTCTACACCGCAGCTGTCTACACCGAAGCTGTCTACCCTGAAGCTGTCTACCCTGAAGCTGTCTACCCTGAAGCTGTCTACCCTGAAGCTGTCTACCCTGAAGCTGTCTACACTGAAGCTGTCTACACCGCAGCTATCTACACTGAAGCTGTCTACACTGAAGCTGTCTACACTGAAGCTGTCTACACCGAAGCTGTCTACCCTGCAGCTGTCTACCATGAAGCTGTCTACCCTGAAGCTGTCTACACCGCAGCTGTCTACACTGAAGCTGTCTACCCTGAAGCTGTCTACACTGCAGCTGTCTACCATGAAGCTGTCTACCCTGAAGCTGTCTACACCGCAGCTGTCTACACTGAAGCTGTCTACACCGCAGCTGTCTACACTGAAGCTGTCTACACTGAAGCTGTCTACCCTGAAGCTGTCTACACTGCAGCTGTCTACCATGAAGCTGTCTACCCTGAAGCTGTCTACACCGAAGCTGTCTACACTGAAGCTGTCTACACCGAAGCTGTCTACACTGAAGCTGTCTACACCGAAGCTGTCTACACCGCAGCTGTCTACCATGAAGCTGTCTACCCTGAAGCTGTCTACACCGCAGCTGTCTACACTGAAGCTGTCTACACTGCAGCTGTCTACCATGAAGCTGTCTACCCTGAAGCTGTCTACACCGAAGCTGTCTACACTGAAGCTGTCTACCCTGAAGCTGTCTACCCTGAAGCTGTCTACACCGAAGCTGTCTACACTGAAGCTGTCTACACCGAAGCTGTCTACACCGCAGCTGTCTACACTGAAGCTGTCTACACCGAAGCTGTCTACACTGAAGCTGTCTACATCGAAGCTGTCTACACTGAAGCTGTCTACACCGAAGCTGTCTACACCGCAGCTGTCTACACTGAAGCTGTCTACACTGAAGCTGTCTACACTGAAGCTGTCTACACTGAAGCTGTCTACCCTGAAGCTGTCTACACTGAAGCTGTCTACACCGCAGCTGTCTACACTGAAGCTGTCTACACTGAAGCTGTCTACCCTGAAGCTGTCTACACTGAAGCTGTCTACCCTGAAGCTGTCTACACTGAAGCTGTCTACCCTGAAGCTGTCTACCCTGAAGCTGTCTACACTGAAGCTGTCTACACCGCAGCTGTCTACACTGAAGCTGTCTACACTGAAGCTGTCTACACCGAAGCTGTCTACACCGCAGCTGTCTACCCTGAAGCTGTCTACACTGAAGCTGTCTACCCTGAAGCTGTCTACCCTGAAGCTGTCTACACTGAAGCTGTCTACACTGAAGCTGTCTACCCTGAAGCTGTCTACACTGAAGCTGTCTACCCTGAAGCTGTCTACACTGAAGCTGTCTACCCTGAAGCTGTCTACACTGAAGCTGTCTACCCTGAAGCTGTCTACCCTGAAGCTGTCTACACCGCAGCTGTCTACACTGAAGCTGTCTACCCTGAAGCTGTCTACACTGCAGCTGTCTACCCTGAAGCTGTCTACACTGAAGCTGTCTACACCGCAGCTGTCTACACTGAAGCTGTCTACACTGAAGCTGTCTACACCGAAGCTGTCTACACCGCAGCTGTCTACCCTGAAGCTGTCTACACTGAAGCTGTCTACCCTGAAGCTGTCTACCCTGAAGCTGTCTACACCGCAGCTGTCTACACTGAAGCTGTCTACCCTGAAGCTGTCTACACTGCAGCTGTCTACCATGAAGCTGTCTACCCTGAAGCTGTCTACACCGCAGCTGTCTACACTGAAGCTGTCTACACCGCAGCTGTCTACACTGAAGCTGTCTACACTGAAGCTGTCTACCCTGAAGCTGTCTACACTGCAGCTGTCTACCATGAAGCTGTCTACCCTGAAGCTGTCTACACCGAAGCTGTCTACACTGAAGCTGTCTACACCGAAGCTGTCTACACTGAAGCTGTCTACACCGAAGCTGTCTACACCGCAGCTGTCTACCATGAAGCTGTCTACCCTGAAGCTGTCTACACCGCAGCTGTCTACACTGAAGCTGTCTACACTGCAGCTGTCTACCATGAAGCTGTCTACCCTGAAGCTGTCTACACCGAAGCTGTCTACACTGAAGCTGTCTACCCTGAAGCTGTCTACCCTGAAGCTGTCTACACCGAAGCTGTCTACACTGAAGCTGTCTACACCGAAGCTGTCTACACCGCAGCTGTCTACACTGAAGCTGTCTACACCGAAGCTGTCTACACTGAAGCTGTCTACATCGAAGCTGTCTACACTGAAGCTGTCTACACCGAAGCTGTCTACACCGCAGCTGTCTACACTGAAGCTGTCTACACTGAAGCTGTCTACACTGAAGCTGTCTACACTGAAGCTGTCTACCCTGAAGCTGTCTACACTGAAGCTGTCTACACCGCAGCTGTCTACACTGAAGCTGTCTACACTGAAGCTGTCTACCCTGAAGCTGTCTACACTGAAGCTGTCTACCCTGAAGCTGTCTACACTGAAGCTGTCTACCCTGAAGCTGTCTACCCTGAAGCTGTCTACACTGAAGCTGTCTACACCGCAGCTGTCTACACTGAAGCTGTCTACACTGAAGCTGTCTACACCGAAGCTGTCTACACCGCAGCTGTCTACCCTGAAGCTGTCTACACTGAAGCTGTCTACCCTGAAGCTGTCTACCCTGAAGCTGTCTACACTGAAGCTGTCTACACTGAAGCTGTCTACCCTGAAGCTGTCTACACTGAAGCTGTCTACCCTGAAGCTGTCTACACTGAAGCTGTCTACACCGAAGCTGTCTACACCGAAGCGAAGCTGTCTACACCGAAGCTGTCTACACCGCAGCTGTCTACACTGAAGCTGTCTACACTGAAGCTGTCTACCCTGAAGCTGTCTACACTGAAGCTGTCTACACCGAAGCTGTCTACACTGAAGCTGTCTACCCTGAAGCTGTCTACACTGAAGCTGTCTACACTGAAGCTGTCTACACTGAAGCTGTCTACCCTGAAGCTGTCTACCCTGAAGCTGTCTACAGCGCAGCTGTCTACACCGAAGCTGTCTACCCTGAAGCTGTCTACACCGCAGCTGTCTACACCGAAGCTGTCTACCCTGAAGCTGTCTACCCTGAAGCTGTCTACACCGCAGCTGTCTACACCGAAGCTGTCTACCCTGAAGCTGTCTACCCTGAAGCTGTCTACACTGAAGCTGTCTACCCTGAAGCTGTCTACACTGAAGCTGTCTACCCTGAAGCTGTCTACACTGAAGCTGTCTACACTGAAGCTGTCTACACTGAAGCTGTCTACACCGCAGCTGTCTACACTGAAGCTGTCTACACCGCAGCTGTCTACCCTGAAGCTGTCTACACCGCAGCTGTCTACCCTGAAGCTGTCTACACCGCAGCTGTCTACCCTGAAGCTGTCTACCCTGAAGCTGTCTACACCACAGCTGTCTACACTGAAGCTGTCTACACTGAAGCTGTCTACACCGCAGCTGTCTACACCGCAGCTGTCTACACCGAAGCTGTCTACCCTGAAGCTGTCTACCCTGAAGCTGTCTACCCTGAAGCTGTCTACACTGAAGCTGTCTACACTGAAGCTGTCTACACTGAAGCTGTCTACCCTGAAGCTGTCTACACCGAAGCTGTCTACCCTGAAGCTGTCTACACCGAAGCTGTCTACCCTGAAGCTGTCTACCCTGAAGCTGTCTACCCTGAAGCTGTCTACACCGCAGCTGTCTACCCTGAAGCTGTCTACCCTGAAGCTGTCTACACCGCAGCTGTCTACACTGAAGCTGTCTACCCTGAAGCTGTCTACACCGAAGCTGTCTACCCTGAAGCTGTCTACACCGCAGCTGTCTACCCTGAAGCTGTCCTACACCGCAGCTGTCTACACCGCAGCTGTCTACCCTGAAGCTGTCTACACTGAAGCTGTCTACCCTGAAGCTGTCTACCCTGAAGCTGTCTACACTGAAGCTGTCTACACTGAAGCTGTCTACCCTGAAGCTGTCTACCCTGAAGCTGTCTACACTGAAGCTGTCTACACCGCAGCTGTCTACACTGAAGCTGTCTACACCGCAGCTGTCTACACTGAAGCTGTCTACCCTGAAGCTGTCTACACTGAAGCTGTCTACACCGCAGCTGTCTACCCTGAAGCTGTCTACACTGAAGCTGTCTACACTGAAGCTGTCTACACCGCAGCTGTCTACACTGAAGCTGTCTACACCGCAGCTGAAGCTGTCTACCCTGAAGCTGTCTACACTGAAGCTGTCTACACCGCAGCTGTCTACACTGAAGCTGTCTACACCGCAGCTGTCTACACTGAAGCTGTCTACCCTGAAGCTGTCTACACTGAAGCTGTCTACACCGCAGCTGTCTACACTGAAGCTGTCTACACCGCAGCTGAAGCTGTCTACACCGCAGCTGTCTACACTGAAGCTGTCTACACCGCAGCTGTCTACACTGAAGCTGTCTACACCGCAGCTGAAGCTGTCTACACCGCAGCTGTCTACACTGAAGCTGTCTACACTGAAGCTGTCTACACCGCAGCTGTCTACACTGCAGCTGTCTACACTGAAGCTGTCTACACTGAAGCTGTCTACACTGAAGCTGTCTACACTGAAGCTGTCTACACCGCAGCTGTCTACACTGAAGCTGTCTACACTGAAGCTGTCTACACCGAAGCTGTCTACACTGAAGCTGTCTACACCGAAGCTGTCTACCCTGAAGCTGTCTACACCGAAGCAGTCTACACCGAAGCTGTCTACCCTGAAGCTGTCTACCCTGAAGCTGTCTACACCGAAGCTGTCTACACCGCAGCTGTCTACACTGCAGCTGTCTACACTGAAGCTGTCTACACTGAAGCTGTCTACACTGAAGCTGTCTACCCTGAAGCTGTCTACACTGAAGCTGTCTACCCTGAAGCTGTCTACACCGTCTGCACTTTGTTGTTAATGATAATGAGAGTCTGATTGGACATTGCATTTATAAGGTCAACCGAAGTGTGTGTGATTAGTTATAATACTCAACGCTGCAAACCACGCATAAAACGCAAGCAAATCTACTGTAAATGTAATGACAAAGTCTACACTTTTCATTCATGTCACATTTCAGTTTTAGTGCAAGGGTATTTTTTGCCCCTTCTCTTGAATTTTTGTTCATTTTGGTGGTATTTTCCCCCCAAATCCTGTTAATTTCCGACCCTGACTGACACTGTTATATTTACATAATATTTTACATAATATTTATATAAAGAGTTTAAATAATATTTAACAGTGTCTGCTGAACCGTTAACTTTCTCATATTACTGATTGGATGTAATTAGAAGCAGACTAAGAGAATGCTTGCAGTCAGGTAAAAACTGGTCTTGTTTTAAATTGCAAAAACAAACAAGTTTTTATTTATGCAGAGTTTAAGAAAATACATTTGTTTTATAAACATTGCTTTAAAATGTTGTGGACTTTTACCAGACATTCATGTGGTTTCTTTGGTCTGAAGCAGAGCTTGTTCTGGTTTACAGACGCTCGTCGCGCCCTCTTGTGGATTTAGGAGACAAACCAGTACCTTTTAACTGAAATATGAATATTAGTCATATTTAAGTGAAAAATTCTAATGTGGTTTTTAATCCTTATGACAGAGCCAGCTCTTGAGCTTTAAACATGGCCAATATAAGAAATGTCTGTTAGCCCATTGAGTCACATGTGTTTTTTTTGGCAAGACATTTTAACCACTTCCCCAATCAGGCCAGTAGAAAAAATCCTTAGCATTGAGTCGTGATGAGGACTTATGATTCACAGCGGTATTTACAGAATATTTGTTAGTTACTCTATTGAAGGGCTGCAGTTAGCGTCAGTATAAGAAACGTCAGATTTAAATCTTTACCTCCGGTCAGATCACCACATTCAGTGTCCTGAAATGGAGCATGGGATTCATCACTGACAATTAGTAAATGAACAAACTTTACTGAACTCTCATCAGTTTACCGGGTTGCAGGAATAGTTAAAGGGATAGTTCACACAAAAATGCCATCATTTACTCACCCCTCGGGTTGTTTCAAACCTGTAAATATGTTTTCACAAAGGAAGATATTTTGAAGAATGTGGGAAATTGAATATTTCTGAGTCACATAGTATTTTTCTGAAAAATAAAGGTAATTGCGACTTTTTATCTTGCAATTATGACTTTTTATCTCAGAATTGCGTGGTATAAAGTCTCAATTGCGTGTTATAAAGTCAGAATTTGTGAGATATAAAGTCAGAATTGCGAGTTATAAAGTCAGAATTTGTGATATAAAGTCGCAATTGCGTGTTATAAAGTCAGAATTGCGTGAAAAAGTCGCAATTGCGTGTTATTAAGTCAGAATTTGTGATATAGTCGCAATTGCGTGTTATAAAGTCAGAATGGCGTGAAAAAGTCGCAATTGCGTGTTATTAAGTCAGAATTTGTGATATAAAGTCGCAATTGCGTGTTATAAAGTCAGAATTGCGTGAAAAAGTCGCAATTGTGAGAGAAAGTCTGAATTTGTGAGATACAGTCGCAATTGCGAGTTATAAGGTCAGAATTGTGAGTTATAAAGTCAGAATTGTGAGTTATAAAGTCAGAATTGTGAGTTATAAAGTCAGAATTTGTGAGATATAAAGTCGCAAATTCGCAATTGTGTTATAAAGTCAGAAATGTGAGATATAAAGTCGCAAATGCGAGTTATAAGGTCAGAATTGTGAGTTATAAGGTCAGAATTGTGAGTTATAAGGTCAGAATTGCGAGTTATAAGGTCAGAATTGTGAGTTATAAGGTCAGAATTGCGAGTTATAAGGTCAGAATTGTGAGTTATAAAGTCAGAATTGTGAGTTATAAAGTCGCAAATTCGCAATTGTGTTATAAAGTCAGAAATGTGAGATATAAAGTCGCAATTGCGTGTTATAAAGTCAGAATTGCATGATATAAAGTCGCAATTGTGTTATAAAGTCAGAAATGTGAGATATAAAGTTGCAATTGCGAGTTATAAAGTCAGAATTTGTGTGTTATAAAGTCAGAATTGCTAGCCTGGGAAAACCCAGACAACTTCCGGCAAATTTAGATTTGCTCTGAAAGTTAGTCTGGCAAAGAGCTCATTCAAGCCCATTTCCAGTCCGCCGAAATCGCGGCACCAATCAGAAGCGTTGGGGCGGGCTTTACACGATGAGGACAGCGCTGGGATTTTGAAGCAGATTTTGTAGCCTACATTACAAAGATGGATGCCGCCGTCGAACATCACTCGTTCCAATCAGCTATCGCGTCTGTTTTAAGCCATTTGAACGTTTCCTTTTAGTTAAAAACCGAGCAAAGAACAACACTCGGAGATGTTTCTCCGCCGCTCTGCATACGTCATCTCCTTCATCGCTCTGATTGGGTTTAGGTCTATCCGCGACGTCCGTTGCTGACGCCCCTCTGGAAATGATGTGTCTATGACGCTTTGCCAGACCATAACTCCGTTACAACTGAGAATGCTCTGGTTTTAACCAGGCTACAGAATTGCGTGATATAAACTCGCAATTGTGTGTTATAAAGTCAGAATTGCGTTATATAAAATCGCAATTGTGTTAAAAAGTCAGAAATGTGAGATATAAAGTTGCAATTGCGAGTAATAAGGTCAGAATTTGTGAGATATAAAGTCAGAATTGCGTGATATAAAGTCGTAATTGTGTTATGAAGTCAGAAATGTGAGATATAAGGTCGAATTAGCGGAAAAAAAAAAGATTCAGAATTGCGAGTTTATATCTTACAATTATCACACGCAATTCTGACTTTATTTCTTGCAATTGTAAGATAAAAAGTTGCAATTATCTTTCAAGATGATGTTTTACTCAGTGGCGGAAACAAGCTTCCATACAATGGGTCCACAGAGGGCCTGGATACAAACTTTCTTCAAAATGTCTTCCTGAAAAAATACAGGTTTGGAACAACCTGAGGGTGAGTAAATGATGACAGAATTTTCTGTTTTGGGTGAACTGTCCCTTTAAGAGCCCCGTGAGGCCGAGCCAGTGAAGTAGAAGTGTGTAATGAACATACCTACAGAAACATCGATTCAGGGATGTTCTGCACTCAGTAAAGACAGGGAAGCACTGACTTACACGATCCATAACCCATTAACCAAACCTCATCTGTGTTAACCATTTCACTTGAACCTCAAACTTGAATCGCGGATTGTTTCGCGTCTCTGAATTAGTGAATGAACGTGAATGATTCGTTCATTAGTGAATGAACGAATCGTTTGAATGAATGATTCAATGACTCACTGATGCTGCCACCTACTGGCCATTTTAATTTCACATTTAAAGTATCTTCCTTTCTTTCTTTGAACAATTTCAAAATATCAATATTCAGCGTTTTTGTCACAGTCTGTCTTGTCTCCGCCTCTTCACTACACTTCCCAGCATCCCTCTTGTCTACACACCTGCTTGTCTTCATCGTTATCACCTTCCTCACAGCTGCCTGTCGTTTATGTAATCATCATCACTGTGTATTTAAGTTCCTGTCTGCATTCAGTTCATTGTCCGGTATTGTTCGTGTTTGACACGCTGTCTCACCTGTTCCTATGTATCTGGAGTCTCTACGAGTAAAGAAAGTGTTTACTACGTTCTTCGTCTGTCTTCTCTGAACCAACCCGTGACAGAATACCGGACCCAAAATAGTTAAGGTGGAAAGTATCGTCTTCAGTCTGTTTTGTATTTGTTTTTGTTGTTTTTTCCCCTTTTGGTTATCATGGATTTCCCTGCAGTCAAACTCCTTTGCCTTGAGCAGGTAAACAGCTCTCTCGAGGATCACCTGGAGGTGTTCCTGGATCTGGTGCCTCAGACAGATTTCCCGGACGACTGCCTCTGCACGTTTCTACGTGTGGGACTGAACAACGCCACTCAAGCGCAGTTGTCCGGGGAACCTCCTCGAGGGAGCTTCGCCGACTTTGTGGAGTGGGTGCTGGTATCCTGCGGTTCATCCTTCACCGTCGAGGACGTCACCAGCCCCACTCCAACCCCGGCGTCCAGCCCTTCAGAGCCTTCTCCGCTGGTCCCGTCCAGCCCTTCAGAGCCTTCTCCGCTGGTTCCGTCCAGCCCAGTCAAGCCCTCACCGCTGGTTCCGTCCAGCCCAGCCAAGCCCGCACCGCTGGTTCCGTCCAGCCCAGCCAAGCCTGCACCGCTGGTTCCGTCCAGCCCAGCCAAGCCTGCACCGCTGGTTCCGTCCAGCCAATCTGAGCCCGTCGCCTGCCCGCCAGAGCCTGAGCCCGTCGCCTGCCCGCCAGAGCCTGAGCCCGTCGCCTGCCCGCCAGAGCCTGAGCCCGTCGCCTGCCCGCCAGAGCCTGAGCCCGTCGCCTGCCCGCCAGAGCCTGAGCCCGTCGCCTGCCCGCCAGAGCCTGAGCCCGTCGCCTGCCCGCCAGAGACCGTCCAGCCAGAGACCGTCCAGCCAGAGACCGTCAAGCCAGAGACCGTCCAGCCAGAGACCGTCCAGCCAGAGACCGTCCAGCCAGAGACCGTCCAGCCAGAGACCGTCCAGCCAGAGACCGTCCAGCCAGAGACCGTCCAGCCGGAGACCGTCCAGCCAGAGACCGTCCAGCCAGAGACCGTCCAGCCAGAGACCGTCCAGCCAGAGACCGTCCAGCCAGAGACCGTCCAGCCAGAGACCGCCGTCCAGCCAGAGACCGCCGTCCAGCCAGAGACCGTCCTGCCAGAGACTTCTTCCCCGCTGGTCCCGTCCAGCCCTGCCGAGCCCTCACCGCTGGTCCCGTCCGCCCTGCCAGAGACTGTTTTCCCACCCAGCCTCCCTCTCCCACCTCCCTTCATCTGCCACCTTTCAACCCGTCCACCCCTGACTACCAGCCCTGCTGATCCAGCCTGGTCAGTGGATCCCTGGCCTCCGCCTCCAACCTCCTCTACCAGGACTCTACCTCGGCCCTTCGTCCCATCTGCTCCCCCTTGGCTCTTACCTCCCTCAGCTCCACCATGGCCCCTCAGTCCCCCAGTTCCGCCAGGCTCCCTCGTCCCCCCGGATCCACTTTGGTCCCTCGTCGGCCTTCCCTCACCTTTGGACTTCTCTCCTCTGGCTACGCCTCGTCCTTTCGTCCCCCCGGTTCTGTTGGACTCCTCACTCCCCTCAGTATCCCTTTGGTCCTCACTCCCTCTGTCTCCACCGTGTCCTTCTGTGTCCCTGTCTACCCTTCAGTCGCCGGAGCCTACGGTCTCACCATGTCCCTCCAGTCCCTCAGCGTCACCCTGTCTCGTCGGCTCTACGGCTTCACCCTGGTCTCCTCTCTCACCTGCTCCGCTCCTGTCAGTCGGCCCCCTGGTGTCATCAGCCCCGCCTCCGCCTTGGCTCCTCCCTCCATCTGCTCCGCCTTGGCTCCTTCCTCCATCTGCTCCGCCTTGGCTCCTCCCTCCATCTGCTCCGCCTTGGCTCCTCCCTCCATCTACTCCGCCTTGGTTCCTCTGCAGCGCGAGGTCGCGCTTTCCGGAGGGGGGGTGTAATGTCACAGTCTGTCTTGTCTCCGCCTCTTCACTACACTTCCCAGCATCCCTCTTGTCTACACACCTGCTTGTCTTCATCGTTATCACCTTCCTCACAGCTGCCTGTCGTTTATGTAATCATCATCACTGTGTATTTAAGTTCCTGTCTGCATTCAGTTCATTGTCCGGTATTGTTCGTGTTTGACACGCTGTCTCACCTGTTCCTATGTATCTGGAGTCTCTACGAGTAAAGAAAGTGTTTACTACGTTCTTCGTCTGTCTTCTCTGAACCAACCCGTGACAGTTTTATGTTTAAAACATCAGCACATTATTCCTGCATGTGTAACTCCAGGTTAAATGCGTTCATGTGCCTCTGATCTGCATTAGACAGTGTGTGTAAACGCATATAAACGCCACTTCAGATTCTGTGTCTTGATACTGATTTCATTTGATTGATAACAGCCCTTTTGTGTCTTATCATTCTGATTGAATATATTGATTAAATGTAAGAATGTGACACAAAAGATGCAGCATATATTTAATTATTAGGTTCACAGCCCCCAAAAGAAACATTGCGAAAGTCATGTGCTGGTTTTGTAATATGGCGGCAATTAGCTAAGGGTTATTAAGGCTCAGTAGTTTTTTTGTTGTTGTTGTTATTATTAAAAACCATTTTGCACATGCGATATATATATAAAGACTTAAAAACTAGTTCAAAAGAACACTCAAAGTAACTTCACAGTTCCTCTTTTGTTTTTTAATATCTGCACAAGCAATAATTATAACTATGATGGAAGTATCGCTGAGGCGCTCCTGACATCGAGGGTGTTTGTGCGAGCGGCTGCTGGATGTTGAGGACTGCATTAGTGTGTGTGTTTCTGACGTAACCACCGTAACACCGCATCATCAAACTCCCATCAGGCAAAGCAGCTCGAGGCACGAGGCGGGCGGAGAGTGTTATGGAAATAGACACGAGGAATATTTGTTTTGCTCTCTTACGTAACGCTCGACACACCCATCTGGAAACTTGCTGTGAGAGCTGGTGCAGTTTGTGTTTGTTTGTGTGTTTTACTGCAGCCGGACACGCCCACGCCTGGAGCAACACACACACACACACACACTGAACTGGAGGAGGACAAGAGATGAAGAGAACAGCAGAAAAGATCTCGGTGAACCACAGATGACCAGCTCTAAACCAGACAGATTCTCTTGCAGCAGCGTTTCCCATCCTGGGGTGTGTGTGTGTGTGTGTGAACGAGCTCTAGTGTGTGTGAACGAGCTCTAGTGTGTGTGAACGAGCTCTAGTGTGTGTGAACGAGCTCTAGTGTGTGTGAACGAGCTCTAGTGTGTGTGAACGAGCTCTAGTGTGTGTGAACGAGCTCTAGTGTGTGAGAACGAGCTCTAGTGTGTGTGAACGAGCTCTAGTGTGTGAGAACGAGCTCTAGTGTGTGTGAACGAGCTCTAGTGTGTGTGAACGAGCTCTAGTGTGTGTGAACGAGCTCTAGTGTGTGTGAACGAGCTCTAGTGTGTGTGAACGAGCTCTAGTGTGTGAGAACGAGCTCTAGTGTGTGAGAACGAGCTCTAGTGTGTGAGAACGAGCTCTAGTGTGTGTGAACGAGCTCTAGTGTGTGTGAACGAGCTCTAGTGTGTGTGAACGAGCTCTAGTGTGTGAGAACGAGCTCTAGTGTGTGTGAACGAGCTCTAGTGTGTGAGAACGAGCTCTAGTGTGTGTGAACGAGCTCTAGTGTGTGTGAACGAGCTCTAGTGTGTGTGAACGAGCTCTAGTGTGTGTGAACGAGCTCTAGTGTGTGTGAACGAGCTCTAGTGTGTGTGAACGAGCTCTAGTGTGTGTGAACGAGCTCTAGTGTGTGTGAACGAGCTCTAGTGTGTGTGAACGAGCTCTAGTGTGTGAGAACGAGCTCTAGTGTGTGAGAACGAGCTCTAGTGTGTGAGAACGAGCTCTAGTGTGTGTGAACGAGCTCTAGTGTGTGAGAACGAGCTCTAGTGTGTGTGAACGAGCTCTAGTGTGTGTGAACGAGCTCTAGTGTGTGAGAACGAGCTCTAGTGTGTGAGAACGAGCTCTAGTGTGTGAGAACGAGCTCTAGTGTGTGAGAACGAGCTCTAGTGTGTGAGAACGAGCTCTAGTGTGTGAGAACGAGCTCTAGTGTGTGAGAACGAGCTCTAGTGTGTGTGAACGAGCTCTAGTGTGTGTGAACGAGCTCTAGTGTGTGTGAACGAGCTCTAGTGTGTGTGAACGAGCTCTAGTGTGTGAGAACGAGCTCTAGTGTGTGTGAACGAGCTCTAGTGTGTGTGAACGAGCTCTAGTGTGTGAGAACGAGCTCTAGTGTGTGAGAACGAGCTCTAGTGTGTGAGAACGAGCTCTAGTGTGTGTGAACGAGCTCTAGTGTGTGAGAACGAGCTCTAGTGTGTGTGAACGAGCTCTAGTGTGTGAGAACGAGCTCTAGTGTGTGTGAACGAGCTCTAGTGTGTGTGAACGAGCTCTAGTGTGTGAGAACGAGTCTATGATTGAATCTGGAAATAAAGCGAAATAACAGAGAAATATGAGAGATATTCCTCAGATTTTGAATTTACAGCGAAACATCTCGCATTAACTCGATCTCTAACAGATTCATTAACAGTAGTTATTACTCCAACACCTGCGTGACATCATTAACCAGCGCGGTTGAACGACCAATTTGCGACAATATGGTTTGGGGAAACAGTGGAGACGAGCTAGTGGATTCTTCAGCGATGTCGTACTGTGATAGTGAAGCACGAGTTACAGCGCTTGCACTTTTGTTGCTATTGAAAATTGCTTTTTATGCCATGCAAACAAGGTCAGAGGTCACTCTTCCGCCAGATGCATACTCACGTACGAAAGCCAGAGATTATGGTTTATAAAGTTATAAATATGGATATTTTTCCTACTAAAACACATGGTTCGGCTTCAGAAGGCCTTTATTAACCCTTTGGACTCGTTTGGATTACTGTTATGATGGATGGATGCACTTTTTCGGGCTTCTAAATCTCACCCCCATTCACTCCCATTATAAAGCTGGATGTTTTCTAATATAACTCTGATTGTGTTTGGCTGAAAGAAGAAAGTCTTACACACCTAGGATGGCTTGAGGGTGAGTAAATGATGGGATAATTTTCATTTTTGTGTGAATTAACCCATTAATTTCACACTATCCAAGATGGTTTGAAAGTGTCCTGATCAAACCATTACAAGACAGTGCTTAATAATTGTCCCGGGACCAATGTGACATAGTTTTTGGCCAGCTCACAGTCACTTGCACTTCTGTTGCCATTGATAATAGCTTTTTATCCCATGCAAACGCAAACCTTTGTTTTTTGTCATTGTTCTTGTTGTTGCAAATCCTGCCGATGTCATCAAAATCATGTTATCTAGCTGGTTAACACGGATGAGAATTGGTTAAATTGCAAAAATAACTTGCCCTGACTTACTGACCAAATGACAACAAAAAAATATAATTGTTGAGCCCTGCAATAAAGCCAACCTTTGCACTTTGAACTGATATTCAACATATCTGGTGTCAAAACTTATGGCGGGTTTTTAATACCACGACCCAGATTTACTCAGAAGAACATTAATCAATGAAAATGCAAGTAATAATGCACAACTAGTGTTGTCTTCTCTTTAAAATCTCTGAAATAGTCTGCTCAGATCCAGATGTGCATCCCTACAGTGTACAAACACACACACACACACTAGAAAGAGGTCATGGCAACACTGTCATGCAGTCTAGCCCGCCAATACCAGCATAAAAACAGATAACAAACTTCTTCCCTCCAGACATCTGCACACAGTGATCAACAGATATATTAGGATTTTAGCCCATAATGCTGTCAAAGTTGGCAGATCACAAGGTTTTGCCACTATGGTGACTAAACGTTTGTATACTGTGAGGCCCAGAAACACGGTCTAGTCAGTCAGTTCACTAGGATTTGAGACACAGCCCGGCTCCACCGCTGGAATGCAGTGATCTTTCATTGATTTCTGTCATTAATAAATGACTTGAGCTGATGAATCAAATATTCTACTGTACTTCACTGAGGAATCAGTCTGTGGACTAGTTGAACATCTGTCAATGTACAACACATAACCTCATAAAGAACACAAAAACATCACTTAGAGACTCAAAACAAGCGATTAACTACAACTAAGTTACTAAGACTTATATTTAAAGTATGAAACACTGAAAACAAGCCTATTTGATCTGAATGAGTCCTGAATCGAAACCAATAAACTTTTCATTTTGTGTTGATATATAATAATTTGGCGCGTTGTTGACATTATAAAGTGTTTCTTTTAGTCGTCTCTGCAAAATGAAGGGTATTTCTGTGGGTGTTTTTACCTCAGCAGTTCGTCGTGTCGGAGGAGTTTTCAGCGCTTTCTTCAGCGATAAATCCACTGAGGAATTCATATTAAAATCCCTGATTTCCGGAAATGAAAACTTCATATATCCACGAGTGTCGTTAAAATAAAATAAAATGTAAAACTGAAGTGGAATAAAGTAAAAAATCCCATCACGAACATAATGATTCTGAGGAATCTGGCATTGATTTGAGTTAGCTTCGGTTAGCATGAGAAGTTGAGTGAAGTCGCTGTTAAGTGTTGTTGAAAGCGCGGATCAGAAAAAGCGAAAGTTGACAAAAGACGATCCTTAATTCCTGGGACATTTCTCCATATGTGATCGTAAAACATCATAAATAATCAAAAGTTCATGTGATCCTCCAAACAGAGGCGCACAGCAATAGCGCATGATGACTGAACATCAGCCCCAGTGACCGAGCCGAGCCGAGCCGGAGCCGCCTCAACATTCACATGACTCTGAACTGCACTGATCACTGAGAAACCAGTGTGTGCTACTGATCACTGAGAAACCAGGACGGGGACAACAATATATAAATATATTTTTTTGTTTTGATCGAAATTAGTGCTAGGGATATATCAGTGTCACTGGATATTGGTAGGGAAACGTCCCTAGCGTCCCTACTAAATTCTACGCCCCTGAGTGTGTGCTAAACTGCACTGATCACTGAGAAACCAGTGCATGCTAAACTACACTGATCACTGAGAAACCAGTACATACTAAACTACACTGATCACTGCGAGAAACCACCAGTGTGTGCCTAACTACACTGATCACTGAGAAACGAGTGCATGCTAAACTACACTGATCACCGCGAGAAACCACCAGTGCATGCTAAACTACACTGATCACTGAGAAACCAGTGTGTAATACTGATCACTGAGAAACCAGTGCATGCTAAACTACACTGATCACTGAGAAACCAGTACATACTAAACTACACTGATCACTGAGAAACCAGTGCATACTAAACTACTGATCACTGAAAAACCAGTGAGTGCTAAACTTCACTGATCACTGAGAAACCAGTGCATGCTAAACTACACTGATCACTGAGAAACCAGTGCATGCTAAACTACACTGATCACTGGGAAACCAGTGTGTGCTACTGATCACTGAGAAACCAGTGCATGCTAAACCAGTGTGTGCTACACTGATCACTGAGAAACCGGTGTGTAAACTACATTGATCACTGAGAAACTAGTGTGTGCTAAACTTCACTGATCACTGAGAAACCAGTGCATGCTAAACTTCACTGATCACTGAGAAACCAGTACATACTAAACTACACTGATCACTGAGAAACCAGTGCATGCTAAACTACACTGATCACCGAGAAACCACCAGTGCATGCTAAACTACACTGATCACTGAGAAACCAGTGTGTAATACTGATCACTGAGAAACCAGTGCATGCCAAACTACACTGATCACTGAGAAACCAGTGCATGCTAAACTACACTGATCACTGGGAAACCAGTGTGTGCTACTGATCACTGAGAAACCAGTGCATACTAAACTACACTGATCACTGAGAAACCAGTGCATGCTAAACTACACTGATCACTGGGAAACCAGTGTGTGCTACTGATCACTGAGAAACCAGTGCATGCTAAACCAGTGTGTGCTACACTGATCACTGAGAAACTAGTGTGTGCTAAACTTCACTGATCACTGAGAAACCAGTGCATGCTAAACTTCACTGATCACTGAGAAACCAGTACATACTAAACTACACTGATCACTGAGAAACCAGTGCATACTAAACTACTGATCACTGAAAAACCAGTACATACTAAACTACACTGATCACTGAGAAACCAGTGCATACTAAACTACTGATCACTGAAAAACCAGTGCATGCTAATCTACACTGATCACTGAGAAACCAGTACATACTAAACTACTGATCACTGAGAAACCAGTGCATGCTAAACTACACTGATCACTGAGAAACCAGTACATACTAAACTACACTGATCACTGAGAAACCAGTGCATGCTAATCTACACTGATCACTGAGAAACCAGTGCATACTAAACTACTGATCACTGAGAAACCAGTGCATGCTAAACTACACTGATCACTGAGAAACCAGTACATACTAAACTACTGATCACTGAGAAACCAGTGCATGCTAAACTACACTGATCACTGAGAAACCAGTACATACTAAACTACACTGATCACTGAGAAACCAGTGCATACTAAACTACTGATCACTGAGAAACCAGTGCATACTAAACTACACTGATCACTGAAAAACCAGTGCATGCTAATCTACACTGATCACTGAGAAACCAGTGCATACTAAACTACTGATCACTGAGAAACCAGTGCATGCTAAACTACACTGATCACTGAGAAACCAGTACATACTAAACTACACTGATCACTGAGAAACCAGTGAGTGCTAAACTTCACTGATCACTGAGAAACCAGTGCATGCTAAACTACACTGATCACTGAAAAACCAGTGAGTGCTAAACTTCACTGATCACTGAGAAACCAGTGCATGCTAAACTACACTGATCACTGAGAAACCAGTGTGTGCTACTGATCACTGAGATACCACCAGTGTGTGCTAAACTTCACTGATCACTGAGAAACCACACCAGTGCATGCTAAACTTCACTGATCACTGAGAAACCAGTACATACTAAACTACTGATCACTGAAAAACCAGTGTGTGCTAAACTTCACTGATCACTGAGAAACCAGTGCATACTAAACTACACTGATCACTGAGAAACCAGTGCATACTAAACTACACTGATCACTGAGAAACCAGTGTGTGCTAAACTACACTGATCACTGAGAAACCAGTACATTCTAAACTACTGATCACTGAAACACCAGTGTGTGCTAAACTTCATTGATCACTGAGAAACCAGTACATACTAAACTACACTGATCACTGAGAAACCAGTGCATACTAAACTACTGATCACTGACAAACCAGTGTGTGCTACTGATCACTGAGATACCACCAGTGTGTGCTAAACTTCACTGATCACTGAGAAACCAGTGCATACTAAACTACACTGATCACTGAGAAACCTGTGCATGCTAAACTATACTGGTCACTGGGAAACCAGTGTGTGCTACTGATCACTGAGAAACCAGTGCATGCTAAACCAGTGTGTGCTACACTGATCACTGAGAAACCAGTGTGTAAACTACATTGATCACTGAGAAACTAGTGTGTGCTAAACTTCACTGATCACTGAGAAACCAGTGCATACTAAACTACACTGATCACTGAGAAACCAGTGCATACTAAACTACTGATCACTGAGAAACCAGTGAGTGCTAAACTTCACTGATCACTGAGAAACCAGTGCATGCTAAACTACACTGATCACTGAGAAACCAGTGCATACTAAACTGCTAATCACTGAGAAACCAGTGCATGCTACACCACTACACTGATCACTGAGAAACCAGTACATACTAAACTACACCGATCACTGAGAAACCAGTGCATACTAAACTACTGATCACTGAGAAACCAGTGCATGCTAAACTACACTGATCACTGAGAAACCAGTGCATACTAAATAACTGATCACTGAGAAACCAGTGCATGCTAAACTACACTGATCACTGAGAAACCAGTACATACTAAACTACACTGATCACTGAGAAACCAGTGCATACTAAACTATCGATCACTGAAAAACCAGTGAGTGCTAAACTTCACTGATCACTGAGAAACCAGTGCATACTAAATTACACTGATCACTGAGAAACCAGTGCATACTAAACTACACTGATCACTGAGAAACCACACCAGTGCATGCTAAACTTCACTGATCACTGAGAAACCAGTGTGTGCTACTGATCACTGAGATACCACCAGTGTGTGCTAAACTACACTGATCACTGAGAAACCAATGCATACTAAACTACACTGATCACTGAGAAACCAGTGTGTGCTAAACTACACTGATCACTGAGAAACCAGTACATACTAAACTACACTGATCACTGAGAAACCAGTGTGTGCTAAACTACACTGATCACTGAGAAACCAGTGTGTGCTAAACTACACTGATCACTGAGAAACCAGTGTGTGCTAAACTGCACTGATCACTGAGAAACCACCAGTGCATATAAACTACACTGATCACTGAGAAACGAGTGTGTGCTACTGATCACTGAGAAACCAGTGCATGCTAAACTACACTGATCACTGAGAAACCAGTGTGTAATACTGATCACTGAGAAACCAGTGCATGCTAAACTACACTGATCACTGAGAAACCAGTGTGTAATACTGATCACTGAGAAACCAGTGCATGCTAAACTACACTGATCACTGAGAAACCAGTGTGTGCTACTGATCACTGAGATACCACCAGTGTGTGCTAAACTTGACTGATCATTGAGAAACCAGTGCATACTAAACTACACTGATCACTGAGAAACCAGTGCATGCTAAACTACACTGATCACTGGGAAACCAGTGTGTGCTACTGATCACTGAGAAACCAGTGCATGCTAAACCAGTGTGTGCTACACTGATCACTGAGAAACCAGTGTGTAAACTACACTGATCACTGAGAAACTAGTGTGTGCTAAACTTCACTGATCACTGAGAAGCCAGTGCATACTAAACTACAATGATCACTGAGAAACCAGTGCATGCTAAACTTCACTGATCACTGAGAAACCAGTGCATACTAAACTACTGATCACTGAAAAACCAGTGAGTGCTAAACTTCACTGATCACTGAGAAACCAGTGCATGCTAAACTACACTGATCACTGAGAAACCAGTGTGTGCTACACTGATCACTGAGAAACCAGTGTGTAAACTACACTGATCACTGAGAAACTAGTGTGTGCTAAACTTCACTGATCACTGAGAAGCCAGTGCATACTAAACTACAATGATCACTGAGAAACCAGTGCATGCTAAACTTCACTGATCACTGAGAAACCAGTGCATACTAAACTACTGATCACTGAAAAACCAGTGAGTGCTAAACTTCACTGATCACTGAGAAACCAGTGCATGCTAAACTACACTGATCACTGAGAAACCACACCAGTGCATGCTAAACTTCACTGATCACTGAGAAACTAGTACATACTAAACTACTGATCACTGAAAAACCAGTGTGTGCTAAACTTCACTGATCACTGAGAAACCAGTGCATACTAAACTACACTGATCACTGAGAAACCAGTGCATACTAAACTACACTGATCACTGAGAAACCAGTACATGCTAAACTACTGATCACTGAGAAACCAGTGTGTGCTAAACTACACTGATCACTGAGAAACCAGTACATACTAAACTACACTGATCACTGAGAAACCAGTGTGTGCTAAACTATACTGATCACTGAGAAACCAGTGCGTGCTAAACTACACTGATCACTGAGAAACCAGTGCATACTAAACTACACTGATCACTGAGAAACCAGTGCATACTAAACTACACTGATCACTGAGAAACCAGTGTGTGCTAAACTACACTGATCACTGACAAAACAGTGTGTGCTAAACTACACTGATCACTGAGAAACCAGTGTGTGCTAAACTACACTGATCACTGAGAAACCAGTGCATACTAAACTACACTGATCACTGAGAAACCAGTACATACTGAACTACACTGATCACTGACAAAACAGTGTGTGCTAAACTACACTGATCACTGAGAAACCAGTGTGTGCTAAACTACACTGATCACTGAGAAACCAGTGCGTGCTAAACTACACTGATCACTGAGAAACCAGTGCGTACTAAACTACACTGATCACTGAGAAACCAGTGTGTGCTAAACTACACTGATCACTGACAAAACAGTGTGTGCTAAACTACACTGATCACTGAGAAACCAGTGTGTGCTAAACTACCTGATCACTGACAAAACAGTGTGTGCTAAACTACACTGATCACTGAGAAACCAGTGTGTGCTAAACTACACTGATCACTGACAAAACAGTGTGTGCTAAACTACACTGATCACTGAGAAACCAGTGCGTGCTAAACCACACTGATCACTATGAAACTGTCACAGTGTCTGGTTGTGTTTCCCTGGGTTATCACTAGAGGTCCTCGTTCTCACGGTATCATTCACATTAGACTACAATTCCCAGCATTCTGTTCTGTCACTTATCTGATTATTGCACTCAGCTGTTTCCCGTCACCTTGTTAGTTCTGTGTGTATACACTCACCTAAAGAATTATTAGGAACACTTGTTCAATTTCTCATTAATGCAATTATCTAATCAACCAATCACATGGCAGTAGCTTCAATGCATTTAGGGGTGTGGTCCTGATCAAGACAATCTCCTGAACTCCAAACTGAATGTCAGAATGGGAAAGAAAGGCAATTAAGCAATTTTGAGCGTGGCATGGTTGTTGGTGCCAGACGGGCCGGTCTGAGTATTTGACAATCTGCTCAGTTACTGGGATTTTCACGCACAACCATTTCTAGGGTTCACAAAGAATGGTGTGAAAAGGGAAAAACATCCAGTATGCGGCAGTCCTGTGGGCGAAAATGCCTTGTTGATGCTAGAGGTCAGAGGAGAATGGGCCGACTGATTCAAGCTGATAGAAGAGCAACTTTGACTGAAATAACCACTCGTTACAACCGAGGTATGCAGCAAAGCATTTGTGAAACCACAACACGCACAACCTTGAGGCGGATGGGCTACAACAGCAGAAGACCCCACCGGGTACCACTCATCTCCACTACAAATAGGAAAAAGAGGCTACAATTTGCAAGAGCTCACCAAAATTGGACAGTTGAAGACTGGAAAAATGTTGGCTGGTCTGATGAGTCTCGATTTCTGTTGAGACATTCAGATGGTAGAGTCAGAATTTGGCGTAAACAGAATGAGAACATGGATCCATCATGCCTTGTTACCACTGTGCAGGCTGGTGGTGGTGGTATAATGGTGTGGGGGATGTTTTCTTGGCACACTTTAGGCCCCTTAGGGCCAATTGGGCATCGTTTAAATGCCACGGCCTACCTGAGCATTGTTTCTG
Organism: Rhinichthys klamathensis goyatoka; assembly: GCF_029890125.1. Lineage (NCBI taxonomy): Eukaryota > Metazoa > Chordata > Actinopteri > Cypriniformes > Leuciscidae > Rhinichthys > Rhinichthys klamathensis. The sequence continues at coordinate 346,697 of NW_026607158.1, read as the reverse complement.
ACCATGTCCATCCCTTTATGGCCACCATGTACCCATCCTCTGATGGCTACTTCCAGTAGGATAATGCACCATGTCACAAAGCTCAAATCATTTCAAATTGGTTTCTTGAACATGACAATGAGTTCACTCTACTAAAATGGCCCCCACAGTCACTAGATCTCAACCCAATAGAGCATCTTTGGGATGTGGTGGAACGGGAGCTTCGTGCCCTGGATGTGCATCCCACAAATCTCCATCAACTGCAAGATGCTATCCTATCAATATGGGCCAACATTTCTAAAGAATGCTTTCAGCACCTTGTTGAATCAATGCCACGTAGAATTAAGGCAGTTCTGAAGGCGAAAGCGGGTCAAACACAGTATTAGTATGGTGTTCCTAATAATCCTTTAGGTGAGTGTATATGCCCGGTCTGTGTTAGTGTTTGTTACGGAGTCCTTGTCTAATGTCCCCACACTTCCGTTCCTGCCTGTTTCTTGTTCATGTCTTGTGTTTTCGGATTGATTTACTGGATTTTGACCGTTTGCCTGGCTGGATTGTGAGTATGGATTTCCCAATAAAACTGCTCTTGGATTTGACCTTTTCCTGTGTGTGTGTGTCGTGACAGAAACCAGTGCATACTGAAAAACCTGTTTTCCAAGATGGCGGCGCGCACAGACGCAGCAGCCCGAGGATCCCAGCTACTTTGCACCTTTTTGTGTTTTTTATGTATGTTTTGTCTTATTCTGACACACTCATGCATAAGCAAGTCAATTTACAACCGTCAAAAACTGATAGGCATTGGATTCCAAGCGAAAATGGAAATTACAAGCGCCTTTTCACAGACTCACAACATCCCGCCAGAGATAGCGAGACCGCCGGGTGCGCCGTGGACTGTTGTCGGTTCCGGTAGGTGCCGGAGGCGGCGCAAGGAGAGAAAGCAGAAACGTGGATGAGAGCAGGCTTGCTAGCCCGGCTAAGGAAACAGCCGCAACGACCTCCGCTACCATCTATCCTCCTCATGAACGCCAGATCGCTGGCAAACAAGATGGATGAGCTGCAGTCATGGATCACCTACAATCACCTTATCCGTGAGTGTTATCTGTTGATTGTTAGCGAAACCTGGTTACACCCGCAAATCCCTGATGCTACAGTGGAGCTAGCAGGTCGTACCATCCACCGCCATGACCGGACCGAAAGCCTCCTGTAAGATCAGGGGAGGTGGACTCTGTGTTTACATACTGGAAGATTGGTGCTCAGACAGTAGAGTAATTGACACCTACTGCTCACCGGACCTAGAGGCCATGTCTGTCCAGTGCCGACCTTTCTACCTGCCACGGGAGCTAACGGTAGCCATTGTGACTGTTGTTTACATCCACCCAAATGCTAACGTTAGCGCGGCACTCTGCCAGCTTCAGCTCATGGTAACCAAACAACAGAGGGCTCATCCGGATGGCGTTCACATCATTGCGGGGGACTTTAATAAAGCCCGACTTAAGACTGTCCTTCTCAAATTCCATCAGCACGTCAAGTGTGCTACTAGGGGAGATAATACATTAGATCATGTCTACTCTAACATTAAAGGGGTCATATAATGCCATTTTTGTACAAGCTAATATGATTCTTTAGGGTCTAAATTAAAAGTTTGTAATATACTTTAATTAAAAATTCTCATTAGTTTTGTAAGAAAACACTTATTTTACCTGGTCAAAAACAGCTCTGTTTTCAGCACGCCGTTTCAGTGCATATGCCTTTAAATGATCATGAGCTGCGCTCACTCCGCCCCTCTGTTCTGTGCATACACCGTTTGTAACACAATAACACAATAACCATAACGCGTTGTTCAGTATAAACGTGGAATTATGAATTATATTGAGAACGTCATACATAGAAAACATGCCGTAATGTACCCTGACTGAGTGTAAACCTTAGACGCATTCATTGTGAAGCGTGCAGCTAGCGATTTGCAAAGATTAATATATTAATATAAAGTTTAATAAAACGTTTCACTCACTTCCGTTCTTCTGGAGGTTCAGCAGGAACACGAATATCTGGTACCGATCCTTTTTAGCAAAGCTTCTTAGCAAATCCAGCTTTATACTGACCCTCGTTTATAAAGCAGTCTGGTGTGTGAAATGATTCGCGCAAACATGAAAGCATTGACGTTGCTCGTGTGGAATATTCCCTTCGAAAACAAAACTCAGCCACTGCGTCTTCAGCGGTTCGGATTCAGGAACATTAAAATGACTGTGTTCGTTATTACACCCAAGAACAGAACACCAATCGCTTAGACGCCATTCTGCTCATAGACAGTGCTCCGGCACATCAACAATGACCGCGCCGGTCCGGTCCGCGCCGCGCAGACTATGATTGACAGCTACCTCATGTGCGAGGGCGGGTCTGTGTTGAAACGCTCCCGTCAATCAACAATCGTGGGAGGGGCGTCCGTTTTATTGACGTCACAAAAACGAACGGCTCGATTTGAGGCAGGGGAAAACATATAAGGAGATTAAAACAAAACCACTGGATGGATCTTTATCATTATATGATGTTTGTGTACAGGCACTGCCAACACACATTTCAGTACAATCAACTTGTAAAAGTGCATGTACCATTATATGACCCCTTTAAACATGCATACAGAGCGTCCCCTCTACCCCACCTCGGACAATCAGACCACCTCTCCCTGCTCCTCTTCCCGGCCTACACCCCCCTCAGGAGGCAAACAAAACCAGCCACACAGACCATCACAGCCTGGCCTGAAAATGCTCTTATCCAGCTGCAAGACTGCTTCGCCTGTACAGAGTGGAGTATTTTTGAAGATCAGGACCTGGACATAGACACCGAGTCTGTCCTCTTTTACATCAAGTGTTGCATTGAAAACGTCACAGTGAGGAGACGCATCCGGATCTTCCCAAACAGGAAGCCCTGGATGACAAGTGAAGTCCAGACTCTGATCAAAGCTCGTAACTCTGCCTTCAGGACGGGAGACAGAGCTCTTTACAGCACCGCCAGAGCTGACCTGAGGAGGGGTATTAAACAGGCAAAGGACTTCTACAAGAGGAAAGTAGAGGGATATCTGATCGATAACAACCCGCCACAGATGTGGAGGGGTATCCAGACCCTAACCAACTACAAAGGCCGCCCCCCTCCCACATCCCCCAGCAGCAGCACCCTGGTAGAGGAGCTAAACAGCTTCTTTGCCCGGTTCGAGACCACCACCACACACCTGCAGTCACTGCCTCCCCCTGCCTCCAGTACCCCAGCTCTCTCTCTTCAGGAGCATGAGGTGAGGAAGAACCTGAGAGCAGTGAACCCCAAGAAGCTGCTGGTCCCGACGGCATTCCGGGAGCGGTGGTTAAAGCATGTGCGGACCAGCTGACAGGGATCCTCACCTAACTCTTCAACCTCTCCCTGACACATGCCACCGTCCCCACATGTCTGAAGGCCTCTACCATCATCCCCATTCCCAAAAAACCTGTCATAGACAGCTTGAACGATTACAGACCCATCGCTCTGACGTCTGTAATCATGAAGTGCCTGGAGCGATCACTCTCTCAGCAGATCAGAGACTGAATCCCTCCCTCTTTCGACCCCCACCAGTTTGCCTACAGGGCAAACCGGTCTATGGAGGATGCCATCGCCCTCACACTCCATACAGCGCTGAGTCATCTGGAAAACAAGAAGAGCTATGTGAGGATGCTCTTCGTGGACTTCAGCTCAGCGTTCAATACAATCATTCCGGACATTCTTTACAGTAAACTGATACAGCTACCGACCCCCCTCCCCACCTGCATCTGGATTAAAAACGTCCTGTCGAGCCGCCCACAACATGTGAGACTAGGCACCCACCTCTCCTCCACACTCAGCACTGGTTCCCCTCAAAGCTGCGGTCTGAGCCCTCTGCTGTACGCCCTGTACACCTACGACTGCTCTCGAACCCACCCAACCAACCACATTATAAAATATGCAGATGACACTACAGTAGTTGGATGCATCTTCGACAGGGACGAGACAGCGTACAGGGCAGAGGTGAAGGATCTGTCTCGCTGGTGCTCAGACAATAACCTGACCCTGAATATCCTTAAAACAAAAGAACTAATTCTGGATTTCAGGAAGCACAGACAGGAATACACCCCCCTCCTCATAAATGGAGATCGGGTTGAAATTGTCACCAACTTCAGGTTTCTGGGCACCCACATCTCTGCTGACCACTCCTGGACCTACAACATCAGGGCACTGGTTAAGAAGGCTCAGCAGCGGCTACACTTCCTGCGTGTCCTCAGGAAGAACAATCTGGACACGAAGCTGCTGCTTGCTTTCTATCACTCCTCCGTGGTGAGCGTACTAACACACTGCTTAAGTGTGTGGTACGGAGGTTCCAAAGCTGAGGACAGGAAGGCGGTGCAGAGGGTCATAAACACTGCCCAAAAGATCATCGGCTGCCCTCTGCCCAGCCTGGAAAACATCTCCACATCCTGTTGCCTCAGAAAAACCAAGGCCATCACAAGAGACCCCTCACACCCTGCCTACCCCTATTTGATCTGTTGCCCTCTGGGAGACGCTACAGGTCAATCAAATCCCACACCAGCAGACTGTCGAACAGCTTTTTCCCCTGGGCCATACGAACTGCCAACACATAAGAGCAGACAATCAGCCCACCTCCCCCTACCTGCACTCTTGAAACAACTATAAACACTGTAAGTTTTTAACTTTTTTTAGATTTTATGTATATATATGCATTTTACAGCTGTGTTGTATATATTTTTGGTGTCTCTTTTTTAATGAAAGAAAATTGTTCGTTTAGCCTGTCCTGAGGTATGTTGTTTTCTGTTTGTTTGTTTTCTGGTTTCTTTTTTGTGTGGTGCAAGGGTGGCTCTGTTGGAGCACCCTAAATTTCGTTGTACCTCCACAGTGCAATGACAATAAAGGCTACTCTACTAAACTACACTGATCACTGAGAAACCAGTGTGTATTAAACTACACTTATCACTGAGAAACCAGTGCGTGCTAAACTACACTGATCACTGAGAGGAGAGGAGAGGAGAGGAGAGGAGAGGAGAGGAGAGGAGAGGAGAGGAGAGGAGAGGAGAGGAGAGGAGCAGCAACATCAGCCTACCCAGCTGGACTCACATCAACCATCGCAAAATCTCCCAATGTAAACAACGAACTAAGACACCAAGCAGAGAACCCACAGGAGACACAGCCAGGAAACAGGACAAACAGGAATGGAGAAGCTTTGACCAGAGCCTACACACAGTCCTCCAGAACTCGATTAGAGGTAGTATAACTGCCAAACTGAACATCTTTATATAGATATAATCTACAAATAAGGAAAAGGGATATTTGGAGAACTGCCACAGAGGAAGACCCCTCTTTTAAACAGAGTCGGAGAAGGGAAAGGGAAATCCTGCACTTGGTAAAGGAACGTCGCCTCTGGAAAGCGTGGAGGAAGGCCATGGACCACAAGAAGGAGGGCTTGAAGAACTTGTGGGATCAGATTTAAACTAGACTCACAAACCTGAGGCAAGCATGAGAGGATCAGGAAACGCAGAAGCCGTAAGGAGAAGGCAAGGTTCAGCTTCTTCCGTGACCCTTTTAACTATGCCCGAGGCTTATTGGAGGAGAAGAAGAACGGGACTCTGCACACCACTGAACAGAAGTTGGAGGACTATATCAAGATCCAGATTAGTGACAGCTTGAGAGAAAGCCCCCTTGGACCGCTAGGGCACGCCCCTCGCCCACCAGAGCCATCCATGCAGTTCAAAACTACTCCTCCAAAGTGGTCGGAAGTTAAGCAGGTTGTGGAGAGAGCAAAAGCAGCCTCAGCAGCTGGACCAAATGGCGTACCCTACAAGGTCTATAAGAACTTCCCCATGGTCCTGAAGCTGTTGTGGAAACTGATGGGTGTTGCCAGGAAATCCAAAGTTATTCCACCAGCATGGAACAGAGCGGTCACCACCTTCATCCCAAAAGAAAAAGACTCCCATAACATCAGCCAGTTTAGAGGCATCGCTTTTCTAAATGTGGAAGGGAAGATTTTCTTTTCGGTGATGTCAAAATGAATGACCAGTTACCTCCTGGCAAATAATTATAACAAAACCAGTTGCCAGAAGGCAGGTGTTCCAGGATTCCCGGGCTGCGTAGAGCATCATCCAATGATTTGGGAACAGATTCAGTCAGCAAAGCGCAGTAAATCGGACATCCATGTGATCTCGCAAATGCCTAGGGGTCCGTTCCCCACCAGCTTGTCAGTTTTGATCTACACTTCTTCCACACACCCCCAAGTATCCAGAGCCTAATTAATGGCTCCTTTGACAACTTTCACGTCTGCTATACATCCACAGATATTTCAACTGGGTGGCATCGGCTGGAGAAAGGGATACGTAGCCTTTGAAATGATCCTCATTGGTGGAAGACAGATGGTCAGAGGAGTCAGATTCCAATCAGGTCAACATCTCCCGGCTATACGAAGTGTTACCACCCTCCTCCAGACAGCAGCCTGTACTACTAAACTGGGCTAGGATGAAGATAAAACCAGTCACACAGTTTCTCGATCTGCAAAGGAGTCAGGAAAGATAACATCTCCTTTTCAGTGGACGGCGAGGAAATCCGACGACTGATAGACCAACCAATAAGAAGTTTGGGAAGGCTTTATACATCAGACCTGTCCCATGAGCACATGGCCGTCTCCATCACCTCACAGCTCTCCGATGGCCTGAAAAAGATTGACCAAAGCTTGCTGCCCGACAAACTAAAGGTTTGGTGTTACCAATTCACCTTGTACCATCGCTTGATGTGGCCCCTCAAACTGTGTGACATCACCTTATCAGCAGTCCAGAAAATGGACTCAAAGGCTAACAACTACATTCGGAAGTGGCTGGGCATTCCCTGATGTCTGTCAACTGCAGCCCTGTTTGGAAGAAACATCTTGAGGCTTCCAGTGAAATCCATCAGCTTGGGCTACAAGATGGAGAAGGTGAGGCTGGTATTCGAGCTGAAAGACTCACCGGATCCGGCAGCGCAAAACACCAAGGCCCAAGTGCAAACTGGAAGGAACTGGAAAGCATCGCAGTCGGTACACTAGGCCATAACCCGCCTAAAACATCAGGAGGTCGTCGGTTTGGTGAAACATGGCAGGGCTTGGTTGGGGAACATCATCTAAGATGTGGTCCAAAGTAGAGATGTTCCGATACCCTTTTTCCCTTCCCGACACCGATGCCGATGCCGATACCTGGATACCGATACCTAGATCCCGATACCGATGCCGATACCGAGTACTGATCCGATACCTGGGTGTGTACAGTATCTATACAGCTGCAATTATTACTAGCCCTGTATGAAATGATAGAATTATTTTATGGTGTGCTTCAGACTTTCCCTTAATATTCCCTTAATAAAACATGAACAAATACATACAGTGAACTAGAGTATTTTTATTATCTGACATACATTTCACAGCAATATATTATTTATTTTTCTTAAGTGAAAAAGAACTTAAAATGCAGCCACACACATCTAATACTTTAAACTGAAAAGGGTATTTTAGATTTACAATATAACTGTATAAAAAAAAGTGCAACAAATAAATCTAGGAATCTAAAAAATGATATATGAATAATATAAGAAAATAACCTCTTTATAACTTAAAGTCCAGAAACAATTTTGTTAAATACACGGCATTTCAGTTTTGACAGCGGCTGGTCATCCAGAACAATAAACTCGATAATTTTGTGGGTTATATTTATCGCTCGTTGGCTGTCTTTTGAAACCTTTCTCTTCGTTTGAATGAAGCTTCCAGAGATTGTTGATTCTGGCACGGCTCATCCTCCTCTGCCCTTGCCATCGTGTTCTGCGGGGTGACGTGTCTTCAAATGCTTTATTAAGTGTTGAAGCTGCTAATCTTGTGCCACCCCTCGAAATTGCAGTATGGCATATGAGACAGGTCGCCGTTTTACTGGCTGGTTGGTCCAGTCTTAAATACTGCCAAACACCGGAGATACTGCTAGTGCGCGTTTTCTTCTTCGCTGCTCTAAACAGTGGTTGCTTGTGGCAACAGCACAACTTCCTGTGTTGCCACAAGCAACCACTGTTTAGAGCAGAGAAGAATAATTGATCTCCGATTTGCAGCGTTAAGCTAAGCTAGCGTGCATAACTAGATATTGTTTAAGAAAAGGGATTCGGATCAGTAGTTTAACAGTAGAAGTACTCGCCGATACCGATGCCAGAATTTTTATTGGTATCGGCGGCATTTCCGATACTAGTATCGGAGTTGGAACAACTCTAGTCCAAAGCCTCAAAGACAGAGAGGAAAAAAACTGGTGATTTCCGAAGTCATGACGGAGGAAGAGGAGGGCTACCAGATCAAAGCAGTGAGCCAGTGCCAGCAAGGGAGATGGATAACCTGGGAGGCCGCCATCGACAGGGTCGTGACGTGGGCCGATTTGTGGAGAATGCCTCAAGCAAGGCTGAGCTTCCTAATCAGGGCCACGTACGACACCCTCCCAAGCCCCCAGAATCTGCATCTCTGTTACAGCTCAGAGGAGATCTGCCAGCTATGCGGCCATCAGAACTCCAGCTTACAGCACACCCTGTCCAGCTGCAAAACATCTCTAACCCAAGGACGTTATGGATAGACCAACCATTAAAGGGATAGTTCGGCCAAAAATGATATTTAACCCATGCATTACTCACCCTCAAGCCGTTCGAGATGCATATGTCAATCTTGTTTCAGACGAACACATTTTCAGTTATTTTAGAAAATGTCTTAGACCCTTCAGTGGATATAATGTGAAGCAATGGGGTCCACCTCCTTCAAGTCCCAAAATGTGCATACATCCTTCACAAAAGTAATCCATCCGGCTCCAGGGGGATAAACGAAGGCCTTATGAGGGTAAATCGTGCGGTTTTGTCGTAAAAATATACATATTTAAAAGTTTATAAATGAAAATATCTGACTTCCGGCAACGATCGACGCGCGTTCACGGGTGATGGAAGTCGGCGTACGAGGTAGGACGTAGCGTAGGAACCGTCGTGTCAACAAGATTGACATATGCATCTCGAACGGCTTGAGGGTGAGTAATGCATGTGTTAAATATCATTTTTGGCCGAACTATCCCTTTAAGAAGTTTGGGAAGGCTTTATACATCAGACCTGCAAGGTCTGACCATGACCAGGTCCTGCGAAGTCATCGAAACACGTAGACTGGAAGCCAACAGGGCCAGCCCAGCAACATCTCATGGGCTGATTTAGTTTGTGAGGCATGGGGGTGAGGCGTTAAGCAGAAGTACAAAGGAGTGGTCCCTGCTTTCACCCGGAGGCAACTGGGAGCTGAGAGCTGATCTTGATCACCAGTGCTTTCATCTATCCAGCGGAAGTAGGCTATCGAGGATTCACTGGAACCTCCACTCAACGGCTCCTGAAGTCTCTCGGTGTCAGAGACGCCAGGGTGTCAAAGGCACTAAAAGATCTGACTGAGGAGGCAGAGCAAGGGAGCTTCTGGCCCTGGCTCCGGAGAAAGGACAAGGTGTGGGGGAAAGGATGATCCTAGGGCTGGCTGCAGGGAGCGGTAGGGAGACGTCCCTGCCGTTGCTCCACCACCCGGAGATGTTCTGGGATTAAAGGAGCGAAACATCAACGATGGGCCAGCCCAACATCAACTCTGCAGCCAGCCCAAACGGCATCGGCGGAGGTGCGTCCTTGTGCTTACAACATGCTCTGGACACCAGATGTCGCCATTGGGCCAGAAACTGCTGACCTGTGAGGGACAAAGGACAAAAAAAAAAAAAAAACAGAATTGAGGTTCAAATCATAGAAAGAGACTACTATGGTAGAATGCTAGTAAGAGCCACATATCAAGCATTAGGCATGAAAACTGGTCTAGGATACAAGTGAATCCAACAGTTCTGCAAATAGTTCATTCTCCGTGAAAAGTTCCAGTTGCCCTGACAGAAAGGATAATAGATTAATTACACAAAATATAGGACATGAGGGTCACTGCGAGACAAACAGAGCCAACCGACTGGGTCAGTAGCATGGTAACAATCATCAAGCCAAACAAAACTCACATAGTCTTGACCCAAAGGATCTAAACACGAACACTACACCCACTCACGGTAGAACACGTGTCAAATACAGCTATACAGTATTTTTACAAGTATGAATTACTACATTTCTATTTAGCTTCTATTTAGCTTCCTGCTTATTTTATTAAATTCTGTCACAAATTCAATAATGCATTTTTCTTTAATGCTTCAAAGCCTTTAAAGTCCCCCTGTAGTCAATAATTGTATCCCTTAAAAATCATCTTTGATCACCAAAATAACATGTTTTTTCCTTGAAAAAAATTATTCATGCCTTAAAATATCTTGAATGTAACTCGACACCTTTGCCTCATATAGTATGCGCGGTTCTATGAATATGCAAATGAGCCCCGCCTCCACTCACTCACTCAGCTTAGAGATCCACTGGTTGACGATCACACATTGATCTGATTGGTTACAAGGTCGTTTGTGACGTCAGAAACACCAGCGATTTCAAACCGTGTTTTTGAGACTGTCTTTGGTTCACTGCAGTTTTAAGCAGAAAATACTCAGCAATGCTGTCGACTTATGAATCTACACATGGTGTGTCTTAAAGCGTATTAAAAACACCACATAGACACATAAACAACATTAAAAGCTGGATTTTCACCACAGGGGGACTTTAACACTATAAACTTATGAATAGAAATGTTTTTCTGTATCTGTTGTGGGAGGGATTAAAACAGTTCAAAGAACTAAAAAACTAAAATGACCAAATTCAGTTTTAGGTGTTTTTTAAATGTAAACTTTATTTTTACAAGCTGTAAAATAGTTAATAACTAGTTAATTTAGTTCAGATCATTTCACATGGATATGCAAATAACAAACATAACACACTTGTAAATAAAATAGTTTGATTTATACAACGTATTAATATGTATTTATTTTATTTCAAACAGGTGAGGAAAATTAAGTGGGTCTAAAGAAGTTTAGCACGTAATCTAAGGCTAAAGAAAGCACCAGATGACTGAAGGCAGGCCGTCTGCATTTCTTATTGAAAACTCTGTTGCGGTGGAACATGAAATAAAATATTTAGGTTGCAATTGCATCTATCTCTGAAAAAAATGTGATTGATTTGACTTTATTGTTATTTTGCTCAGATCTGTCAGGTTTGAGGTAAAGGAGGAGCAATGACTCAAGATGGGCTTTTATTTAACAATAAAACAAAACAAAAAATAAACTAAAACCTTCCCCGTTGGGGAAAACAGACCAGCAAGGCACGACTGGACTAGACTGGACTGGACTAGACTAGACTAGACTGGACTGGACTGGACTAGACTAGACTAGACTAGACTAGACTAGACTGGACTGGACTGGACTAGACTAGACTGGACTGGACTGGACTAGACTAGACTGGACTGGACTGGACTGGACTAGACTAGACTGGACTGGACTGGACTGGACTAGACTAGACTAGACTAGACTGGACTGGACTAGACTAGACTAGACTGGACTGGACTGGACTGGACTGGACTAGACTAGACTAGACTAGACTGGACTGGACTAGACTAGACTGGACTAGTTTAACACTCAATTTACAGTTTACAGAGTCAATACATAATTACGTATTAAGGCATAAATTGAGTGTTAAGACGTAAGGGTTAAACTCATTTTGACATTCCATACAGAAAGTGTCCGACTTTACGTCTCCGTTTTCAGCTCCTCCCCGCATGTACGCGGCAACTCTTGCCGATCGGTTACATCCAGCCGCAGCCGATGTCCGACACACCACACACACTCACGATATGAGCTGCGAGATGGACCTAAATTGTCATGATTCTGCCATCTAGTCCTTGTCTTTCTTTAAGTCTTGGGGCAGGATCATGACAGACTCATGTTTTGTGTACAAGCACCTTTTGTTTGGGCCATGTGCTTTTGTTGTCTCGTTACGTAACCCCGCCCCCTTGTTATCCTCGTCTTGTCATTATTGTCTAGTCAGCTTCACCTGTTCTTGTCATTAATGTCTCCCTATATCATCCCCTTGTGTTTGCTGTCCTGTGTCGGTTCATTGTGATTCTTACCTGTGTGTTAACTTACCTTGTTAAGCCTTGTGAGTATCCTGTCAAGAGAATTGTCTAGAGAGAGTTCTGATTTTATATTCGCTGTTTGTTTATCGTCAAGTCTTTTGTCAAGTCATAGTCTAGTTCTGTCACTCCTCCTCACCCTCTCCATGTTCTGCCCCCTCGTGGGTTTTGTTTGACCTGTTTTAGTCCATTAATAAACTGTTTGTCAAGCATCCTGTCTGCGCTTGGGTTCATCCGCAAGATCATAACATAAATTGCCTAATGTTTGTGGAATTCTCTTCCTTAGATATCCATACACCTTCAGCATGTGTCCACTGGCTTGCAATAGCCTAATCCCGCTGCACCATATCGTCCGCAAGAGATTCCAGAGCAAACGCAGCAGTTCTGGGCAGCACTTATAAACGTTTTATAAAAACCTCAGTTCCAGTTCTTGATTCTGATTGGTCAATAGCTGTCAGAAAAAACTCTTGTGGTGTAATAGTAACACTTTCACCCACGGGTGGAGACCCCAGGTGCAAGTCCTGGCAAGAGTTTGACATCCATTTGGGTCGCTACTCCCCTAGTGCTGTACCAAAACTCCTTAGTGTTCTCAATTTTGCACAGATACATTTAATTAAAGTTATGTGTGTACATTTTGTGAAGTTAATTATGAACCGATTATTAATAGAGTATCTGTATTCCATTTCTTTAGGTTTGCATCATATGATATGGCTTGATTGCGAACTCTCAATCATCCATGGTCAGTGTTCGACAAGCACAAAGGGGAGCTCTCACAAAATCAAATGCTACAACCCATTCCCTGCAGCCCATTGACAAGTTTTTCCTATTTTTGAATTACCTTGCCCTTGGGTCCAAGCAACGGGACCTTGCTGACCGGTACGGCATCCATCAGTCCACGGTCAGCAGAATCATAACAACATGGAGCAACTCCCTACTTGGCTCAGAGAGGATCTGGATACCTGAAGAGAACTGCCTGCAGACTTTAAGGACTACCCTGACCCCACAGTCATCCTTGACTGCACTGAGCTAAGGGTGTCAATGCCCACCTTCCCCTCTCCTCCAGAGTGAGGTATTTTCCTCCTACAAGTCCACTGCACTCTGAAGGGGCTCAATGGGATTGCGCCACATGGGCCAGTGACATTTGTCTCTGCATCTTATGCTGGGTCTATCAGCGACAAACAGATTACTTGTAAATCTGGTGTCCTCAATCTGCTCAAACCTGGGATGGCTGTCATGGTAGACAGAGGTTTCCTCATTAATGACACTGTGCCCGGCAAGGTTTACAGCCCAGCCTTCCTCTCTGGCAGGCCTCAAATGTCTGCATCTGAGGTTAGAGAGACCCAGGCCACAGCACGTGTAAGGGTGCATGCGGAGCGCTACATTCGCCGGGTCAAAGAGCACAAGTTTTTCGATTCTGTGATTCCCCTACGGGTTTTTGGGAGCATCAATCAACTGCACACTTGGCTTGTCTCCTTGCAAACTATGAAAATGGGCCACTGGTAGAGGCCTGAGCAAAGAATTTGGACAACAAAGATGGAATAACGAACCGGCACACTAACTCAGTTGTTATGTAAAACACAACGTCCATGTTGTACCGAATTCTCTCGTTCTTCTACCTATCCGACAGCACTCAGAGAGCTCCACCAACAGGGCTATGGTACACTGGATTATCTCTTTAAAGGACAACTCCGGTGCAAAATGAACCTCGGGTGTAATAACACATTGGTACAGACTAAATCGTTCCCTGAGATTTGTTTTCATGATAATCGAATGTAAAGAGTTTTATCTCTAAAAACAGTTTAGCTTATAACGCTAGTTTATTGGGCATCGAGTAAGCAAAAAGAGATCGCTAGTTAATACCATTAACAAGGCTCAAATTAGCCCCACACTAACACGGCAGCATAATGAGTGTCCTTACATGCAAACCGAAGCATTGAGAACTTTGTAAGTGTATAGACAGTTTAATAAGAAGATACTTTACACAGACAGTACAGCAAGCGCATACAGACAGCAGCCATCTTGGAAAACAGTCTCGATCAATCGAACCACGAACACGGTGATACCTGAGCTGAACTGTGACTTGGAATCTCATATGGTCCGTTGTTTCCGGAAGAAAGCACTGAGCGCATAAGAGAAGCACTGAACGCAACAGAGAAAATAAAAAAATAAATATAATTTATCTTATCTTCAATATCTACACGTACTGTTCGCTCACCTTCGTGGTTCGATTGATCGAGACCGAGATGGCTGCTGACTGTATGCGCTAACTGTACTGTCTGTGTAAAGTATCTTCTTATTAAACTGTCTATACACTTACAAAGTTCTCAATGCTTCGGTTTGCATGTAAGGACACTCATTATGCTGCCGTGTTAGTGTGGGGCTAATTTGAGCCTTGTTAATGGTATTAACTAGCGATCTCTTTTTGCTCTTTTTGCTTACTCGATGCCCAATATACTAGCGTTATAAGCTAAACTGTTTTTAGAGATAAAACTCTTTATATTCGATTATCATGAAAACAAATCTCAGGGAACGATTTAGTCTGTACCAATGTGTTATTACACCCGAGGTTCATTTTGCGCCGGAGTTGTCCTTTAACCCTTGTGCATCGTTATGGAACTTTTTGTCTTTTTCAGTTTAGTTTTTGTGATAATTTTGCCTGTGTTAATGCCAACTGCATAAATTTTGGCACAGGTGTGTATTGGAGTTTTACTATTTCACTACACTCATCCATAGTGGCCTAAAGTCGTATATGACCCATATCGGCGTATACGACTGCGTGTTCCAGGTCCTGCCAATATCCAGCAACTTCGCACAGCCATTGAAGAGGAGTGGACCAACATCCCACAGGCCACAATCAACAACCCCCCCCCCCCCCCCAATACAGTAAAACTGCACATTTTAGAGTGGCCTTTTATTGTGGCCAGCCTAAGGCACACCTGTGCAATAATCATGCTGTCTAATCAGCATCTTGATACGCCAGACCTGTGAGATGGATGGATTATCTCGGCAAAGGAGAAGTGCTCACTAACACAGATTTAGACAGATTTGGAAAACAAAATTTGAGAGAAATAGGCCTTTTGTGTACATAGAAAAGTCTTAGATCTTGGAGTTCAGCTCATGAAAAATGGGGGCAAAAACAAAAGTGTTGCGTTTATAATTTTGTTCAGTGTATGTAAATGAACTAAATGAATAACTTTTTTACAACAAAAATGAACCATCACTGAACATACTTAAGATGGACTATGACGCTATTTTCTTCTAGATCTAGCCGTCGCCATCTTGGCAGCGCGTCACTCCCGGATAAACGAAAGTGTGCAGCGAGGCGGATTAGCTGAGGTGATGTGACGCTAACACACAGCAGACAAACGGCTAGCAGTGACATCAGCGGCAATCCTCCTGTCACTCAAGTGGCCACGCCCTTAATTATGCAGAACTTTAAGGCTTAATATAATTTAAACGGATGAGTTATACAAATATTCACCCCCCTCACAGTCGTCATGAAGGGCAACATTAGCTATATAGACCAAAACCACTTTTTGCACCAGACTGTAAACATGTTTTTTTCTGCTGTAAAGTTGGGAATTTTAACATGCGGGTCTATGGGATTGACTCTCTTTTGGAGCCGGTCTCTAGTGGCCAGTGGAGGAACTGCAGTTTAACTCACTTCAGTGTTGATTCAAGAGAGAGACGGGAAGGTTGCCGCTTGTTTTTTACAGTCCTTGCCGAAGATGCATCTCAAACTCGTAGTCTGAATCCCATTTGCATTCGTCGTCACTGGGTAATAAGGGTTCTTCCTCTCGAAAGAAGCCATTCGGGATGGTATTGCCCCAAATGCCGTATTTCCGTGCTGTCGACTGTCCAGTAGTCTCATATCTATTTTTGGTGAAATATTATTGAACAAAAATTATTTTCCAGAAAAAAAGTCACATTTCAAGGCTTCGGTCTCTTCTGACTACAAAGGTACCAAGTGTGACCCAAAAATGAAGAGGTTGTACCATATTTTATGGCGTCATGAAGCATCGCCTGCAACTGCATTCATCTGACTAAAAAAAGCACATAATTTCATAATGATAAGTCTCTGTGGAGAACTTAATCACAATGCTGAGAGGTATAAAAGTTTTGTATAATGACTGGTTAACTGTTATTATAAGATTTTCAGCATATGAAAAACAAAGTTCATGAAACAGATATGTCATGTCTTTTCCTTGGGGTAAATGTCACATACATAGATCATAACATAACATTCATAACAGAGATACACAACATCATTACAGATTATGAAAAGTAAATATTTTTCTTACACAATCTGCATGTATGTATTTAATGTTAATATCGGATGTTAGATAGCCTACATAACCTATAAGAACAAACTTTATTATAACCAAGGGATCAGCTAATAAGGGTTTGTATTATATTTTGCGGTTGTTATATTATGCAACACTGAAAAATTGTTTAAGCCTTTTTTTTAGATTTACGCATTTCAATTAATAGTAAAATCCCATCAAATTCAATAGAATGGGCTAATCCTTACACATTTTAATTTAATAATTTTTAATGATAAACGATTGTTCACTTATTCAATCGAAATGTGTAAGGATTATTCAATTTAATTTGGTGGAATTTTACTATTAATTGAAATGCGTAAAAAAAAAAAAAAATTCCCTGCATTCCGTGCACGAGCACGTACAGCGTCACATGCTGTTATTACCAGTGGCGTCCAGACGATGGCAGTGTTGCGAAGATAACCGTGCTGGAGCTTCATGAGGACAACACACACATATATTTTTAATAAAAAATATTATGCAGAAATATTCTTACCTAAATGCACATTATATCGGAATTCGCTGTATAATCATCGGAGAGAGGTCTGTAGTTTACCCAGTACTGTCTCAACAATAAAGCCACATATAAAGTTTAATTTACCAGTGAGACAATTAGTCTTAAGATTTTTATAGACGTGTGTCTTTTGCAGAATCCATAAAACATTTATTCTATGAATGTGTATTTACCCAATCACGAATTAAAGATTCATATACCTAGTAGCCTAAAGATATGTTTATTGTATAAGAATAAGAGTTTGGAGGAAAATGTAGTGATGTATGGTAAATACCATATACACAAACAAACAAAAGTGGGCAATAATAAACCTGATATAACCTGAAATAGAATATGCAAGATGTAGAATTATTTATTAAACCTTTTCTCTTGTTAAATCTTCTCATATAATCCCCTGAATAGTTTACTTGTTTCTCTCTTTTTTCCCTCGTAATTCTACTACGATATGTGCATAAAAAAGCAGATATGGTTGCAGTTTTCGCTGCATTTGAATGTATGGTAAAGTATTTTTATGAAATATGAGTCTGTTCCTGAACATTGCCAATGGGAGATGTGGAAAAAATGTGGAATATCTGGTGCTTTTCCGAATCAAAGCCCGGTTTGCTAATAATAGCCTCTGCTTTATTTAACTTTAATAATACACCGCACATAACTTTCTAAAATTAAACTAAAATCACAAACGTGTTACAATAACGTAAACAACACGTTGGGAAGACGATCAGTAACTCGCACTTCCGGCCGGTCGCCATGGGAACGCGTTAACAACACATACACACATGTAGGAACGTGTTACATATGATTTTATGGGAATTATCAATAATTTCGTTTTGGCTCATTGTTTATATGTGGCAGACATGAAAATCCACCAACCTTAATCACAAAGTAAAGCATATTCAGCTGATGATGCCTAAATGTAATATCAAACTCTTATACATATGTTTTTAATAAACCTTTCCACTTTAACATTTATGATTGTGAAAGATTATGATAATTTATTCATTTTATTAAGATTGAGTCAGTGTTGAGATCTTTAAGTTCTTGAAATAAAAGCTTGATTAGATTTGATCCACTTTTTATTAGCTTGTTATTTGTTTGATATTATGTATTAATTTCTTATGCATGTTTTTAATCTATATTACAGTTTTCCTGAATTGCTAAAACACATTTCTGGGACCCACTTTCTCAAATCCAAATCCAAACACAAAACCAAATCTTCAAACTACATTCGGAGAACATCTGACTCTTAAATCAAACAATTTACTCAAAACCATTTAATCTGCTCAAAATCAAACAGTGCTTTCAGATCAGACACACAAGAGTCAATAAACAAATAATAATAATACATTTTGATTTGAAGTGTACACGTTTTTGCATTATTATTACAGTCAAACCTATATACAGAGAAAGCATTTTGTTACAGTAAAACTCAATTTAAAAAGAAATTACAAATAAACAGCAAATCTTTTATCACATCTGATCTCATTTCCACCTCTTATTTCAGTCTTCCGACTCAATAATAGCCCTACCAGTTCATTTGTTATTGTGAATTTTAAAATTCAAACCAGAAAATTGTTTGGTCAGAAGTGACCGAAGAGCAACATGACAGTATGGACTTTTTTGGACTTGTAACATTTGTTGGAAAAGTAAATTAATTATTTTAATGATGCTATATAAAACTTTCAGTAACAATATTTCATATTACAGTAAAGTGTAGTAGCTTTTTTTTAAGTTTCTGGAATATCCTAGGAGGTTCAGAGCAGATAAAAACTTGTTTTTTGAATTTATTGAGTTGTTTCTGATTATTTGTGATGACGTACAAATCGCAATCAAGAGCTTGATAAACAAAAAATGCCCATGATTCACAACTGAGCTGTGCACATTATTTGCCTTTATTAGTTTTTAGTGTTGATAAAGAAGATGTACCTTCTACATTGATACAGGGAATCATCCCAAATAATTCCTAAACCAAAGAAAGATATTACCAGTTTGCACAATTGGTGACAAAACACACTCCTTAACAACAATTACAACATTTTTGCTGACTATGTGTGGATAGCATTATAGATGAGACACACTTTTTGATGCAAGTAAATGATGGTCTAATTATTTAAATGTTAAATAAAAAATTTAGTAAATGGATTTAAACTTCCAAAAACCTGTAGATTAGTGGTCTGGGTTCAAACATCCCGACACGCAAAGTGAACATAATATTTGTATTCTCTATTGATTTGACCTTTTATAAATAAAGCATAAGCTCTCTGTTCCTTGGTACTTCTAGATTGTACTTCTAGTCACGTGGCATTAGACGAGAGTGTCCAATATCCCCGTATTTGTTTTTACTTGTGTGTCATATATCTTATATTTCTAATAGTGATTTCAGTGATATATCTATTGCTGATAAATCGGATAAAGATCTTTATTAATAAGCCCTCTTCTATCTGGAATCTGATCCCTGGTGTTATTTTTTCCAAACCAGATGGTTTAAGACTCTTATGTAATTATGAGATCATTAAAATCCCTTTTCCATAGGCAAACGTTATTTCTGAACACAATTCTACGCCTCACTCATATTTAATTTGGGCTTACTGTATAAACACAAATCTGTTTTGTTTGATAGTTGGTTTAAAAATCTCAACTTTTCAATCAAAATGGTTCAAAATTGTAATTATTCTGAATTCTTAAGGCAAATAATTCCTGTTACTCCAAAAGAGTTTGTAATTGTGACTGATTTTGGTTCAAAAAGACTTATAATGCTTCTGAAAGGGTTTTCTTTTGCATCTGTCTCGGTGTTTTTGTTTAAATGCTTGAAATAAGGTGTGGTGAACACCTCGAGATATTTTCACTTTTTATTCTATGGTATAAAATACATATTTGGGTGAAATAAAGTTGAGCGCAGGATCTAATCGCCAGCAGGTTTATTTACAATGAACTCAAGAACTAAGAATATGAACAACTAGCGTAAGCGTGAGGAGAACTGACAGAACTGAACAAACCAATCAACTAAATGAACATCAGGTGCAACCGATAATCAACAATGAGAAACCTAAAAGACTAGAAGCGGGAAAAGGAAGAGAAAAACCAACTCAAACGCAGATAAAACAGGACATAACCCTGAAAATACATCACAAGATTGACTACGTTTACATGCAGCCAATAACCCGTTCAAAACCGGGATATTAGCAATAACCCGGTCGCGAACGGCCATGTAAACACCGGCAAAAACCCGAATATGCTCATATCCCGGATTTTAAAAACCGGGATATTATACCTGGGGTACCCCTTTTCTAACCCGAATTTTTGGTCATGTAAACGCGCATCGGCATATCCCCATAGTGATGTGTGTTCTGCGCATGTTCGATTCGCAAGGAATCTTGGTCTTTTGAGTAGAGGAACTTCTCGGCGCATACAAAACCCCGCGTGCAGTATACCGGAAGTAAACACGGCGAGACGCAGCACAGCATACTTTTGAAACGAGGTCAGTACCAGCACCAAAGCGCAAACACAGGCGATCGCTATCTGCCCCGAACTATTCATTATCCGCGTGCTGCTGTTGTTGTTGTCTTTGGATACAGGAAGAAAAATCGGAAATGACGCATATTGCGTCTTAAGGTTGTCCGTACGTCCAGACGCTAACCGCGCGTCGCGTTTACATGGGGATATTGCAATTCCATGTATACAGGAGAAACTCTCTCTGCTTACGCATGTAAACGGGTTATCCCTAATGTTTCAGAAACCCGAATAGTGACCTTAACCCGACCATAACCCGAAATTTGGCTGCATGTAAACGTAGGACTACTGTCTTCTTGTGATTTTTTCAAGCTTTTTCTTGTCTTGTAACAAGTGTCTGAATGATGTTGTCATAGATCTCGATCTACTCACGAGTCGCTTTCAAAGCCTCGTTGTGTTTGTAATCGCGCTCTTGCAAACTATTATAACTCCAACTATCAGGGAAAATGTTTGCAAGGCAAAGACTGAGAGAGCTTTGTGACGGTGACGTTAAATTTACGTATTGTATTTACGCTTCAAAATTCATAAGTTGTGTCCATTTGTGACGAATATCACGTGTAAGAATCATATGCTTTTGTTAGTCACAGACCTTATTTTCAGCATCAATGCAAAAGTCAATGGAAAAATCCTATTAGTTATTTGTCCGAGGGAAGAAGAGTGATGTGAACGTCCAGGCTGGCCAACAATACTTCATCACTGCCGCACTTTATGAGTTATGAACAGGATCCCCCCCACAAAACCATCTGATGGAACAATTCAGATATCAGAGGTCATTTTTTCCTGATAAATGGTTTAATAAAAGCAAAACTTTTGTTGCTGATCTATTCGACTCCAATGATATTTTATTATATGGAAGGTTTATGATTATCTACCAATATGCTGTCCCATTTCAAGAACTAATTCTGTGATAAATGCTAATGTTTTTGAGGAAACCGCTTAACTCCTGAGTCACGCTCGAAACGACTATCTCAGTTATGTTTGGGGGGGGGGGGGGGGGGGGGGGGGGGTCTATAGATAACATTCTGTGGAGAAAACTTGGTTTTTACCATACAGATATTGCATGTACAATAAAATTACAATTAAAATTCTGCACAAAAGTTTATCCAAATACTGCGATATAATTGATATTTGCACTTATATCTGATATAATTGATATTTCAATTATATCGCAGTATATAATACTGCGATATAATTGAAATTGGAGACATTTGACTTTTTTTCACTTTCCTGGAATGATTAGAGTTTCTATTGTGTTTCTAAATGGTAAATGGTAAATGGACTGCATTTATATAGCGCTTTCACTGACCCAATGGCCACCAAAGCGCTTTACAATTTGCCTCACATTCACCCATTCACTCTCTCATTCATACACCGACGGGCGACGGCAGCCATGCAAGGCGCCATCCAGCTCGTCGGGAGCAGCTGGGGTTAGGTGTCTTGCTCATGGACACCTCGACACTTGGTCAGGTGGAACCGAGGATTGAACCACCAGCCTTCCGGTTTGTAGACAACCCACATGAACCACTGAGCCACTGCCGCCCACAAAGCTAATAATAACTGTAGTCTTTGCATTAAGGATGTTAGTTGTTTCGTTTTTTAAGAAAACCAAAACAAGTCATTAGAATCTACTGTGAACTTTCTTATTCTTATGGCAAAATTTTATTTTCACAAACAAAGATTTTTTAAAAGAAATACCTACTTTTGTAGATTTCTTATGGGAAGTACAGTAGAACATTTAATCAAATCACTAAGAATAATTGAATGCATTTCTTTTTTGAAGAGATATGACGAGATCTTTCATGCATCATAAATGTTAGTTTGCTAACACACACACACACACACACTTTGTCTGATATGGGATTGTTACATTGTGCTAGAATAAGTGTATTTGATACATGTATATGCTTGAATATGTTTAAGGTCCTGTAAAAGCTGTGTGTGCACTATTGTCATTTTTCTTGCAATGGAAACAGAAACTGCACCAGACTACAAACTAAATGACTACAAAACTAGAGCAAAGACAGGCGATATGTGAATGTTTTAAAAGGAGAGGAGAGTTAACAACACAGGAACATCATCTTTTTAATAAGACATAATGTCACAGAGAAACATAATAAAGTTACTATCTTTGTGTTACCTATTAGTATTAATGTAATAAAGCTGTTACATATCATCTCAGAAACAGTGTCGGCATTAAGCATGATGTAGTCAGTTTGGGGTTTCACAACAGCAGAAAGCAACGTGGCGCACACCTCCGCAAACCTCAGATGGTGTGAATAACACGAGAAACTTCCACATGCAGTCCACCTCTTTATCTAAAGTGTCAGATAATGCTTTTCCACTACATTACCCAAGTTGTTGACATTACAAGGAGAGAAACAACTGCTTGCTTCCTGCCTTCAGCTCAGCTCTGAAAGGTATCAGAAATGTCAAGCGTTTGTGGTTTGTCTTTAAATGAAGTGAATCACCGCACACTTCAGCGTCTTTGTTCGGTTGTCTTTTGTTTTGCTTGTAGCGAGAAAGATGATTATCAAACCCGAGCGAACGTGAAGACGCGAGAGAGATGTGTGACGATAGGGCTCTTTCTCTGTGCTGTTGACAAACTCTTACAAAATACTTGAGAGCAAAGCAGTTGAGATGTTTGGCAAGCATCTCTAGTCAAAATGCATGCTTCCACTTAACCATGACCGTATTATTGCGTGTGCATGTTTTGTGTTGCTCTAGGCCCGCCTGTGAGATTGCTCAAGAGTCGTACACACACAACACACACACACACTCGGGCAGGAAATGTTCAATGCCAGGTAAATGCCTGCATGTGTGTGGAGGTCTTCAACACCCACTCAACTCTCACCCGCGTCAACATTTTCCACTCGCTCCCCATCGGCACGTTCTGCGCAGATTAACACAACCAACGAATGAATCTAGGGCACAAATGCTGGTCAAAAATAGCTCATCTTTTCCACCACATGCATAAATTATGAAACATTTCTTGGTTTAATTGCTAAGTAACACAAGTACAGTGAGATTGATATTTGATGCTATCTTTTTGGCAAGTGTAGAGTCTATGGGCTACCTTGAAGGTCCCGGTCTTTGACTGTCACTTTTTTTGCCAGTTCATTTTAAACGGTCCTGCTGTGTGACAAATGACTGCATTAATTAAAGCTGCATTAATAATAGGCCTAATAATGATTCTGCCAACAGTGACCCTGCATTTGAAATATGCACTGGGAAAGAAATGGGTGTAGGATTTACTTGGAAAAAAGCTGAAATTTTCACTTAAGATTGCTACCGAGACAGAAAGTGTCGGCCCAGATCCGGCCCACGTCTGGGCCGTGTGGAATCCATGGATGTGGGCCGGATCTGGGAAACCTCACTAAGAATTACAAAGAAACAGCAATGAACAACTGTAGAAAGTGTTGATTCGGCATGTGTTACTTGCCGCTCTTTGTGATTATGTCAAATTTGCTAGCAAATTCTGAGTGAAAATTGTTTCCTAGTTTTTTGTTCTCAAGTAAATCCTACACTTTGGGATGCTCAAGAATGGGTGAATGCTATTGCTAAATCATACCTTTGGACCCCAAGCCCTTAATCAACCGGTGTATATTAGATAAATGGCACCCAGAATTGGAAGAATGCCAAAATTAGCTAAATAATTGAAACGTTAAAAAATTTACACGTGGGGAAATTATGCTTCTACCCTTTTAAATCCAACCATGACCACACTATAAAAAGTGTTAACCTGCAATTTGTACCTTAAACAACTATTTAAGCATAAGCATATGCATTTACTGAAGGGTGAAGAATCCCCAACATTTGCGCAGAATCACAATTTTTAATGTATGGAAGAAAGTCAATTGGGTCCATCAACTGTTTGGTTACATGAATTCTTCAAAATATCATCTTTTGTGTTCAACATAAGAAAGAAACTCATACAGGTTTGGAACTAAAAATTCTTCATGCCTTAAAATGGCTTGAATGTAACTCGACACCCTTGTTTCATTTAGTATTCGCGGTTCTATGAATATGCAAATGAGCCCCGCCTCCACTTATCTCACACAGGGTCGTCTACAAGTCGATGTATCAGGATGGTAATGCTTTTTATGTATCGCTCTCTACAACGTCGGACACATAACGGTAATTAATATGATTAGCCTTTGGCTTGACGACGTCATCAAACAGCTAATAATGTGTAGCTAATGTCAAACCATGTTCCCGTTCTCCATCTCAGAGTCAGACAGCTGCCGTCTACCAATCAACATCCTTAGAAACACTTTGAAGGCATATAGTTCTTCACAACATCGTAATATACATCATACACCCACTATATTGTTAAATCTACCCGATTATTCATATCAACAGAAAAATATGACATATTTAGGGGTTTTTTCCTTTAAAAAAAATGTCTTCATGCCTTAAAATATCTTGATTGTAACTCGACACCCTCGCCTCATTTAGTATGCGCGGTTCTATGAATATGCAAACGAGCCCCGCCTCCACTCACTCACTCAGCTCAGAGATCCACTGGTTGACGATCACACGTTGATCTGATTGGTTACAAGGTCGTTTGTGACGTCAGAAACACCAGCGATTTCAAACCGTGTTTTTGAGACTGTCTTTGGTTCACTGCAGTTTTAAGCAGAAAATACTCAGCAATGCTGTCGACTTATGAACTTACACATGGTTTGTCAAAGTTCCCGGTTCCAGCTGACCTAATCTATGCAGCCTAACAATCATTTAACTGATTTGAGTTATAGAAATTGATAATGTGCTATTTGTACAATATGCCAGGTTAAAGAAATGTTTTTAGTCTAGCTTTGAACTGACAGAGTGTGTCTGCTTCCCGGACAATGTTAGGAAGACTGTTCCAGAGTTTACATGCTAAATAAGGATCTACCACCACAGATGATTTTGATATTCTAGGTATTATCAACTGGCCGGAGTTTTGAGATCGCAATAGACGTGAAGGACTATAATGCGTTAAGACCTCGCTTAAGTACTGCGGAGCTAAACCATTTAGTGCTTTGTAAGTAATCAGCAATATTTTAAAATGTATACGCTGTTTAATAGGGAGCCAATGCAGTGTTGACAGAACCGGGCTAATATGGTCATATTTCCTGGTTCTGGTAGGAACTCGAGCTGCTGCGTTTTGAACTAGCTGGAGTTTGTTTATTAAGCGTGCAGGGCAACCACCCAGTAGAGCATTACAATAATCTAGCCTTGAGGTCATGAACGCATTAACTAACTGTTCCGCATTTGTAAATGAGAGCATATGACGTAGTTTAGATATATTTTTAAGATGGAAGAATGCGCTTTTACAGATTCTAGAAACGTGACTTTCAGATGAAACATTGGTATCAAAGAACACACACACACACAGGTTCCTAACCGACGACGAAGACTTGACAGAGCAGCCATCAAGTGTTAGACAGTATTCTAGGTTAATAAGGTTTTTGGTCCAATCATTAGAATTAAGTTGTAGGAAATTACTATCAATTTTTTATATCAGCTATGCATTCTGTTAATTTTTTGAAGCGCAAACAAATGGAGCGTTTCAGAGCGTTAATGCAGGAGTCGAATTTCATCGTCTGTATTTGTTGGATAACCTTCTGAGTTTGTTATTAAAGATTTTAACCTAGTCTTCTTCGTCATCGTCTGCTTCTACAACTATGCATGGCAATAACAGTGAAAACTAATTCCATGTTTCCTAATGATATCTCCTAATGTTAGCATGTACAGAGTGAACAGCAGCGGTCCTAGTACTGAGCCTTGTGGTACGCCACACTGAACTTGTGATCGATAAGACATCTCTTCATTTACTGCTACAAACTGATAACGGTCAGATAAGTGTGATTTAAACCATCCTAGTGCAACTCCACTAATGCCAACATAATGTTCGAGTCTATCTAAAAGAATGTTGTGGTCAATAGTGTCAAATGCAGCACTGAGATCGAGTAACACTAATAGAGAGATACAACCACGATCGGATGATAAGAGCAGATCATGTGTGACTCTGATGAGAGCGGTCTCGGTACTATGGTACGGTCTGAATCCGGACTGAAAATCCTCACAGATATCATTTCTTTCTAGAAAGGAACACAGTTGTGAGGATACTGCCTTTTCTAGTATCTTTGACAGAAAAGGCAGATTCGAGATCGGCCTGTAATTGACCAATTCTGTACGATTAAGTTGTGTTTTTTTTTTTATAAGAAAACCTTTCGCTCACACCGTTGACCAGCATCATTTCATCTTTATAATGAACACTCTTAAACCCTCTGGGGCTCTTCGGACATTTGTTTTTTTTTTTGTTTAATTTTTTTCTTCATCGGAATGGTACGAAACGTGGTAAAAGTTTTGCCACTTGCTGTGTGAACACACACACACACACACACACACACACACACACAAAAATCATGGACATGATTGGAACAGGTTAAATAGTCCTGAAAAGAATAGTCACACTTGTGCTCCTCACAGTCAAAAATGAGCACATTGGAAATGAATGGGAGATGTATTTCATCTAGTGGAAGCGATCGGTACTGCACCCGAACTAAATCTGACCGAAAGCTCATGTTTTTGAGAAATCTTTAATATATATATATATACATAAATATTTCAAATAAAAATTTAATATTTTTCATAACAATAAACGTAAGATCAAAATGAGAAAAGAGATCAAACTTCAGTCTGTCGCTCTAAAGCATTCAAGATTTACCACCCATTTTCAGGTCTATAGACATATATGCACAAAAAAGTGAAATAAATACAGCGTAAATATATTTAGTACCATAAAATCCCCTAAAAATACAAAATATTAAATAAAAAAAACATTACTGAGCTAAAATATAGTACATTAATTTCATTGAAATAAAAACATTTCTGTCATTTTTGACCGACACGCGAAGAGTGTCTTTTTTGGGCATCAGTGAAGAACGGTCAGGGGATCTCTGATACATCGACTTCAGTTTCTTTATAGTGGAACAATTCTGCTGTGGTTCTTTTATGCCATATTACTGCCAAAAACACTTTATTTTTAATACTGAAAGGTCAAAAGAGCCTTATCAAGCTCATACACGTTCGACTGAATCCTTATAAAAGGAAATGCATGATGGCATAAGATGCTTTAATGATGTGGTGATGCTTCATTCACTTCATTGAGAGGTGTGTGTGTGTGTGTCTGTTCAGGTGTAACTGGTGCATCTGATCACTCACTGTAGTAAAGCAGCAGCACACACACACATGATCTGAGGAATCATTCACATCTGTCTTTTCTTCAGAGAACGAGTCTTGTAACGGCCACTACACACAAAAACAACATGTGGGACACGAGCTAATAAAGCAGTCCGGGTTCTCGACACACACACACACACACACACACACCCCCCATCAGAAGTGACATCATCTCGGCCTCGTTTGAGGTCGTTGAACAAAGACTTCTCTGCTTTCAATGAGTTGCTTCCGCTTGAGAGTCGAGTCTTGCCGATCTAAAGCTGATCGTGAAGGACGGGTGTCTCTGCGGCGAGTCTTGTGTCGCCATCTTTACGAGTGTCTGTAATCAGTGCCAGGAAGAGGAGCTGTGACGGGCATCCCAGGGCGGGATGGAGACCGGGAACGATGTGGAAATGGAGACGAGTGTTTGTTCCCAGCATTGATCCACAGCCGAAGATTGATGGTGGGAATGAAAGTGTTGATTTGTTTTCCCACACTCATCTGTACATTTACTGTCCTGCGCTCAGTTTGATTTGCTATCCTGGGAAAACAAGATGGCGGACATTTCTGTGGTTTTTGAGTTCTTTAACCCAGTCACACCACGTTGGCATTATTTAATATTAAAAGACACTTTGAGCAAAACATTTCACAAAAATAAGCTTTTGAACATCAAAATAAAACAGTAGAACTATTGTTACTTTAAATACATCTGTGATGTCAAACCGATCTGCGTCTGAACACAATGCACTTGACCTTCTTCTTTTTTATAAAGACATTTTACAAACGACTTTAACAGTTTCATAATTTAAAACCTGACTTTAACTTTAAACAAGTAGACATTAACTTTTAGAAAGAGTGCTTACTTTACGGAAATAATATAGTTCAAAAGTTGTGTGAACTGAACTTAATGTTTTGGATACTTGCATGTTAATCGCAATTAAATTAAAATATAGTTCAAATTATATTCAATGCAATTAGCGGAACTTTAAAGTGCTTTATATGCCATTTTCAATCACTTCTATTGTCTTTTAAAGTGGACGGACAAGCATTTATGGTACAATTCACATACTTTAAATGTCATTTCGGTATCACTAATTAATTAGTTAACTGTAGTTAATATTAACTAACATGAACTAACCATGAGCAATGCATTTGTTGCTGTATGTATTCATCTTTGCTAATGTTAGTTAATAAAAATACAGCAGTTCATGTTAGTTCACAGTGCATTAACTAATGTTCCCAAATACAACCTTTGATTTAAATAATGTATTCATAAATGTTGAAATTAATATTAACTAAGATTAATAAATGCTGTTATTAGTTCATGTTAACTAAGGACCTTATTGTAAAGTGTTACCTTCATTTCTATTGAAACTTGTATCATGTATTAACAAATACATTTTGTTGCAATTTAACACATTTAAAATATATTTAAACTTTATAATGTTTTAACGTATACTATAACTTTAAGGCAAGTCACAACAGGCAAAAATATATATTTATCATGCACTGGTCAATTTTGAGGCATTTTGGATTTTCATAAAGTTATGTTTCAGACCAGTGGAAAGAAAACATCAAAAATACACTTTTAAGTGTGTATATTATTGCACTTTATTTGCACCCATAGATTTCAATGACAGGACATCTTTAAAGATCTCCACTTCAGCAGCTTTACACATTATTCCAATCTATATATCATTCGCCTGATTTATAAAACACTTTATGCCTTAAAAACACAGTGAACATTTTTTTTTCTGTTTGTTGACAGTATTTTCTGATTTATGAAGTGTAAAAAATTCAAAATCACCTGCGTAAAAACCTTTCTTTATCCAATGTTCAGATTTCTGTTCTGGAAATGTATGCAAATTAGTCTATTCAATTAGATAATGCCTCATTTGCATATTTAAACATCACATTCCACAAAATTTTTAATACCAAAAAGTTTCCAATTCTTATGTCAATCAACTGGATAAGTAGCCTATGGTTTAATCTATATTAGTTATATGTTTACTCCTTTCATCTGTGGTGTCTTGCCTTAATTGTAAAATTACTACAATTAAAATTTTAACCCATTCATAATTTCCTTGCTGTCATTTGTTTAATCTCATTTGTTTCTCCTAGATGCAATGACATTAAATGGAGGACTAAAGCCCCCGTTAGTGTCGCATGTCTCTTCTAGAGATGATTATCTGAAATTAATCTTAGAAGATTCATTTCTATGGTCCACTTACTAACTAACTACATGTCAACTAACTCTCATTAGAGTCTGCTCCACATCTGTGAACACTTTCTGTTGATGCTCCCCATAGATATATTCAGTAACGCTTTATTTTACCGTGTCTTTGTTACACGTTACACTGTAAATTATGCGTAATTACAACTAACCCTAAACCAAACCCTCGTATACCTTCATAGTGTAATTAATATTACTCAGTACTTAAATGTATAATCACACTGTAACACGGACTTTGCCAAGCCGTTTTGACTTTTATTCTTTCATATGAATTCTTTATATCCACCATTTAATTTTCAAGTGTTAAAATGCTAATTCTTGATATCAGGAAATTAAAATGTAAGTAGTAAAAACTATAATTCTTGATATCTGTAATTGTATTTTCACCATAGGCTGGAATTCAATTCTTACTAGAAAAAAATCTAATGCTAATTTAAGACAG
Organism: Rhinichthys klamathensis goyatoka; assembly: GCF_029890125.1. Classification (NCBI taxonomy): domain Eukaryota; kingdom Metazoa; phylum Chordata; class Actinopteri; order Cypriniformes; family Leuciscidae; genus Rhinichthys; species Rhinichthys klamathensis. The sequence continues at coordinate 316,391 of NW_026607158.1, read as the reverse complement.
CTATAGAACCTTTTTTGGCATAAAGAGTTCATTACCTTATTCGGTTACACTTTATATTAAGGTGTCATTGTTACAGTGTAATTATACATGTAATCACTGAGTAATAATAATTAACTACATGCGCTTACTATAGGGTTAGGATAAGGGTTTGTTTTAGGGTTAATTTCATGTAATTATGCATAATTTATAGTTACGGTAACTACATGTAACATGTTAAATAAAGTGTAACCTTTTATTTTAAGGTGTCCTTGTAGTGTAATTATACAGTTAAGTACTGAGTAATAATAATTAATAGAGTTCCGGTTTGGTTTGGGATTTGGTTTGGTTTAGGGTTAATTGCATAATTATACAGTAACTACATGTAACGTGTTAAATAAAGTGTAACTCTTTATTTTAAGGTCTCTATGTTACAGTGTAATTATACATTTAAGTACTGAGTAATAATAATTAACTCCATGCACTTATAGGGTTATGAGGGTTTGGTTTAGGGTTAGTTGCAATATTTGGTAACGCTTTATTTTAGTGTTCTTGTTACATGTAGTTATAACTATAAATTATGCATAATTACATGCAATTAACCCTAAACCAAACCCTAACTCTATTAATTATTATTACTCAGTACTTAAATGTATAATTACACTAACAAGGACACCTTAAAATAAAGAGTTACACTTTATTTTAAGGTGTCATTGTTAGTGTAATTATATATTTAAGTACTGAGTAATATTAATTAACATGACTATAGGGTTAGGATTTGGCTGAGGGTTATTTGCATGTAATTATGCATAATTTACTGTTATTACTAGTATATGTAACAAGGACACTGTAAAATACAGTGTTGCCAAATAGTTTTCTGTATAGAATCTAATGCTAGCTCCTCGTTACATGTCATCTTACATGTGTGTGTGTGTTGGGTTAATCTGCTGGGTTAATCTGCTGGGTTATTCTGCTGGGTTATTCTGCTGCAGTTCAGCGCTGTGCCTGAAGGGGTCAGTCATATCCAGCTCTCAGACTCACACATTCACTCTTTAAACAGAAGTGTTGCTCTCTCTCTCTCTCTCTCTCTCTCTCTCTCTCTCTCTCTCTCTCTCTCTCTCTCTCTCTCTCTCTCTCTCTCTCTCTCTCTCTCTCTGTTATGGGTTTTGTTTATGTTGTTCTTTGTATGAAATGATCCTGACAAACTCCATGAAACTCCCATGTTTTCCCAGTATTCATAAGAATAAATCCGGCATGGACACTCTAGCTGGATTTCAGTAGATTTTCTATTTATTAATTTATTTATTAGATGTTCTGTTGTTATCTGCCCAATAGCAGTGAGTCCTGGCGAGTCTTACTGTCCGATGGTTAGTAACTGGATTATTAATAAATGTCAAATGTAATCGGGGGGCCTG